>NW_017674282.1:5101-5455 GCF_001879085.1 Nicotiana attenuata | reverse complement strand
AGGGCCTCCATTGCCTAGTCGCCTTTTTAGCCAACATAGGGCTCCAATCCCTAGTTGAGATTTTAGACATAGGGCCTCCATTCCCTAGTCGCCTTTTGCCAACATACGGCTCCAATTCATAGTTGAGATTTTAGAAATAGGGCCTCCATTCCCTAGTCACCTTTTGCCAATATAGGGCTCCAATCCCTAGTTAAGATTTTTAGACATAGGGCCTCCATTCCCTATTCGCAATTTGCCAACATAGGGCTCCAATCCCAAGTTGAGATTTTTACACATAGGGCCTCCATTCCCTAGTCACCTTTTTTGCCAACATAGGGCTCCAGTCCCTAGTTGAGATTTTAGACATAGGGCCTC
>NW_017674282.1:0-273 GCF_001879085.1 Nicotiana attenuata | reverse complement strand
AGGGCTCCAATCCCTAGTTGAGATTTTTAGACATAGGGCGTCCATTCCCTAGTCACCTTTTTTGCCAACATTGGGCTCCAATCCCTAGTTGAGATTTTAGACATAGGGACTCCATTCCCTAGTCTCCTTTTTTGCCAACATAGGGCTCCAATCCCTAGTTGAGATTTTAGACATAGGGGCAGCATTCCTTAGTCACCTTTTGCCAACATAGGGCTCCAATCCATAGTTGAGATTTTTAGACATAGGGCCTCCATCCCCTAGTCGCCTTTTGCT
>NW_017674281.1:102181-102922 GCF_001879085.1 Nicotiana attenuata | reverse complement strand
TTTGTGTGTCCTGAGAGACACGGTGCAGCGTGGAGGTGCCACGAAGGTGACCTTAGATGATGATGGTGTTTTAAGGTTGCAGGGGTGAGTTTGTGTGCCCAATGTCGATGGGATTCGAGAGTTGATCTTAGCGGAGGCCCATAGTTCTCGGTATTCTATTCACCCGGGCGCCGCGAAGATGTATCAGGACTTGCGGCAGCTTTATTGGTGGCGTAGGATGAAGAAGGATATTGTTGCATATGTGGCTCGATGTTGGAACTGTCAGCGGGTTAAGAATGAGCATCAGAGGCCTGGTGGTTTGTTTCAGAGGATTGAGCTTCCCGAGTGGAAGTTGGAGAGGATTACCATGGATTTCGTTACTGGACTTCCGATGACTCGGAAGAAGTTTGATGCTATTTGGGTCATTGTTGATAGGCTGACCAAGTCAGCGCATTTTATTCCTGTTGCAGCCACTTATTCATCGGAGAGGTTAGCTGAGATCTACATCCGATAGATTGTTCGCCTTCATGGGGTGCCAGTATCTATTATTTCGGATCGGGGTACGCAGTTTACCTCGCGCTTCTGGAGAGCAGTTCAGCAGGAGTTGGGCACCCAGGTTCAGTTGAGCACAGCGTTCCATCCTCAGACGGACGGGCAGTCCGAGAGGACTATTCAGATATTGGAGGATATGCTCCGAGCTTGTGTCATTGATTTTGGAGGCTCGTGGGTACCAGTTTTTTGCCTTTAGCAGAGTTCGCTCAA
>NW_017674281.1:73795-100009 GCF_001879085.1 Nicotiana attenuata | reverse complement strand
GGTAAGTGTTTGTTCTAACTTTGGCTTGAGGGAATAGGATTAGTATGTTATTTGCTACTTGCTAAATGTGGAGTACGGTGTATAGGCATGGTGACGGTTGTCTATGCACCGGAGTCTAGCATGACCGTGAGTCTTAATTGCTTTTAATTCGAATGATGTGACACAACTTCCTTGCTTAATTGATAAATTTTATATAATGTGAGCGGTTGAGGAAGAATTGTGATTGGTATATTTTGGAGCGTTGGCTCGAACAAGAATGTGATAGTTGAGAGAGAAGTGATTTAAAAGAAGATGTGTTGTGATTATTCCCTTGCCGGGACGCGTAGACTATTATTATGTACTCTTCCTTGCCGGGATATTTGGGCTGTCAGCTGTACCCTTGCCGGGTTAAAGTGTTATGTTGTCGAATTCCCCTAATGGGGCCTTCTTTACAAAGTCAGATATTTTGAAATATAATATGGGATCGTGTGGCACGCCGACCACTTATATACTATAAAATGGGATCGTGTGGCACGCCGACCACTTATATATTATGAAATGGGATCGTGTGGCACGCCGTCCACTTATGAATTAAGAAATGGGATCGTGTGGCGCGCCGACCACTTATATATATGAGCTATGGTATTGAGATAGTTTCGTCGTTATATCCGTTGATCTGTATTCGCTGTATTTTCCCGAGCATGCCCCTTCCCCTTTTTAGTTGACATTCTCTGTTGTTATTTCTGTTGCCTTGTTTTATATATATATATATATATATATCTGTACAGGTTGTTTTTGGTAGGTCCTGTCTAGCCTCGTCACTACTTCGCCGGGGTTAGGCCAGGCACTTACCAGCACATGGGGTCGGTTATGCTGATGCTACACTTCAGTGCTTTTTGCACAAATCATAGTACCGGAGCAGGAGCCTTTGGTCAGCAGTAGGAGCGTTGGGAGCTTACTTCAGTCCGGAGATTTCCGAGGTAGCTTGCTGGCGTCCGCATGGCCCGGAGTCTCTCTTTTCTCTGTCTTTCGTTTGATTTCCCTTGTATCGGATCAGACAGTACTGTATTCTTATTCAGACTTTGTTTTTAGCATTCAGTAGAAGTTCGTGAGTTAGTGACACCAGATCTGGGTAGAGGTGTATTTGAAATTCCGCACTTGGTTTCTGTTATTTATGTTTCGAGACTTCCGCTTTTATATTAATTGCCTCGTTCTTCTTTATACTGATAATGATGTTGAGAGAAATGTTAAACTAATTGGCTTGCCTAGCTCCTATTAGTAGGCGTCATCACGACTCCCGAGGGTGGGAAATCCGGGTTGTGACACATAGTCGGTTTAGGTTTGCCCTTTAATTAATAAAAGAGATGAGCCTCGCCAAACAAAACATATAAATTGCGAGGCCCTCAATAAATGGTTATATAAAAATACTTAGACTTCGGGATGGGCCATTTAGCGAATTTCACGGTCTTCCCCAAAGATGATAACGCAATAGTCTCTTTAGGCACGCAATTTAAATAATTTTACCTTCCTAATACGGGTGTACATTTATGTGACCCAAATCCAAATCTCAACGAAGTCGAAATGTGTCAAAAAGCGCGGGTGCGTTTATGTGACGTGGTTCGAGACGTGTTTTCACGACGTTGCAATCTTCTTAAAATAATAATAATAAAAGCGGTTCAAAGTTAAAAATACATAGGTCAAAACATGTACTAAAATCAAACAAATAAGCCAAATATGACAGTTGAGCGACCGTGCTAGAACCACGGAACCCGGGAATGCCTAACACCTTCTCCCGGGTTAACAGAATTCCTTACCCGGATTTCTGGTTCGCGGACTGTTAAACAGAGTCAATAATTTACTCGATTCGGGATTCTAAACCAGTGTCTTGGGATACCATAAATCTCCCAAGTGGCGACTCTGAATCTTTAATAATAATCCCGTTTCGATTGTCACTTCAAGTTGGAAATAACTCCCTTTATTATACCCTTTCGGGGGTATAGTGAAAAAGGAGGTGTGACATGCCTAACAACCGTGTTGGGCGCCATCATGACCTATGATGGAATCTGGGTCGTGACAACATGGTATCATAGCACTAGGTTCACGTAGGTCTCAAGAGTCATGGGCAGACCTAATAGAGTCTTGCGGATCGGTACGAAGACGTCTGTACTTATCTTTGAGAGGCTATAGGGTGTTAGGAAACTACTCTATTCATCTTCTATCGTGCAGTTGATGGTATACTGAATTTCCTTATTCTATTCTCTCACAGATGGAGAGGACACGCACGACAGACGTGAACCGGCAACAAATTTTTACCAGGGTACTTATATACAATGGATATGACATATCCTGGTTCGCTCATTAGAATGGTAAAATCTCCAAAGATGAGTTCATGTATGTGTATATATCTTTGTATGCCTTTATAAAGGGGTTCGATCATTGTAGACCCATTGTGGTTGTGGATGGAAGCCACCTAAAATAGGCTTACACTGGGACATTTGTCTTGGCCAGCACATTGGATGGTGCAGGTGGGTATGGGATTATAAAATTTGTTAATTTTACTGCCTATTAAAGATTGAATTACATATTTTTAATATGTATGCAATTGTATTTACAGGTCATATACTGCCACTAACATATGGTGTTATTGATTCAGAGAACGATGCTGCTTGGTCGTGGTTCTTTGAGCAATTTAAGGAAGCATATGGTGAGATGGAAGACATGTGCATCTTTTCAGATAGGAATGAGAGCATCATCAAATCTGTATCGAGAGTGTATCCAGCGGTACCACATTTTGCTTGTATATGGCATCTATGGAACAATGTATTAAGAAATTCAAAAAGAGTCATTCAAATTGAGCGAGATATACTTCTCGATGGCAAAAGCATACACACAGTTTGAATTTGATAGTCTATTGGAGAAGGTGGAGAAGGTAGATATTAGGGTGAAAGAATACTTGGAATTAGCTGGATACGAAATGTCACGACCCAAGTTCTCCCTCCATGAACTGTCGTGACGGCACCTAGTCTCTACGACTAGGTAAGCCTAACAATTAGCGGAAAAGAATTAAAAGTACAAAACTAGCCAACTAACAGGTAAATATAAATAAAGTGCTTAAAATGTCGCTCGGCATATACAATAATAACACTCTCGGCCAATAATAACACTCCCAAAATCCGGAGTCTCATGAATCACAAGCTAAAGAAAAATTCATAGTGTTCTAACTCCAGAAGTCTAAACGAAAGAAAATACAAGAAATCTATAACTGAAGGGAGAATAGAGAGGGACTTCTAGGACTGCGGACGCGACAAATATACCTCGAAGTCTTTGGATCGCCTCGCCTCACGGATAGTATGGCTGAGCAGAAGAACCTGGATCTGCACACGAAAAACATGTGCAGGAAAGGGCATGAGTACACCACGGCGGTAGCCAGTAAGTGCCAAGCCTAACCTCGGTCGAGTAGTGACGAGATCAGGTCAAGGCCCTACTGGTTATATATATGTATATAATGGTAAACTGTATGAAATGTGACAGTAAGGCTGGCATGTGGGCCGGCTAGGCTGGGGCCCGGCCCAGGCCCGCGAACCCATATGGGTGGTGGGCCTAAACGGGCCTAACCGTTTAAGCTCGGGACCAGGGGAGGTACAGGCCCAAGTGGGCCGGTTCCTTGAACAAGCCCGTTAGGACCGGGACCGTTTGGGCCCGGGACCGGGTGCTAAGTGGGCCGGTTCAACCAGTCCTAACCGGGCTCAAACGGGCCCAACAACTATTTAAAGAAAAAGAAAATCCCAAATTTTTTTAGCCGTTGCAACATTTAAAAATGGCCATTGGCCTGCAAAAATAGCCGTTTGGGCTTTCTGAAATAGCCATTTAAACCTCCCCCCCCCCCCAACTTTGTTTTAAACCCCAAACTTTTTATAATTACACTTTTTCCCTATTTTCCAACTATAAATACCCCCTCATTCTTTCGTTTTTCTCACAAAATCATCAATCTCTCTCATTTCTCAAACTCAAATTGAAGTCTTCAAGTCTTCACTCATCTCTCATTTCTCAAACTCAAATTCTTAATTCAAGTTAAATTATGCCCGGTGATTCTAGAGTGCGCCCATTTGTTTTGGAACACTTTAATGTGGTAGAAGAAAATGAAGAAGTTTACATAATAAAGTGCAAGAAGTGTGGTCGAGTCTACACTCATCGTTCCAAAGTTGGAGGCACAGGCTGCTTAAGGAGGCATATAAAGAGTTCTCTTGTCGTTCTCCAGACATTCGTATTTAAGATTTTAAGTTGATTTCAGACTGTTTGTGTTATTTTAAAATTATTAGACGTATTATGCTTAATGTTTTAGTTTGTCAGATTAATTTGAAGTATTATGTTGAAGGATTGAACTTTAATTTGAAGTATTTAAATGTAAACTTTAATTTGTAACTTGATACCAAGTTCATATATATATATATATAATATATACACACTATACTTATAAAGGCAATTTCTTGAAATTATCTAAGGCAATAATAATAATATAAATTTAAATTAAAAAATTTTTAAGTCACTACTAATATAATATAATTTACAAGAAATTGCCTTAGATAAAAAATTTTAAAAAAAATAAACAGGCCCATTAGGGCAACATATATATATATATATATATATATATAAGAAATGTATATAGTTTACAAGAAATTGCCTTAGATAAAAACTTTTAAAAAAATAAGCTAGGCCCACTAAGGCCACATGGGCCCGGGACCGGCCCACTTAGCCCGGGACCGGCCCACTTAGCCCGGGACCATTAGTTCATGGTCCCGGTCCTGGTCCGGTTACCCCCAAAAGCTCACGAAGCCCGGGACTATTTAAGCCCGGGCCCACATAGGACCGGCCCACAAGACCCGTTTAGGCCCGGGTCCGGCCCATTTGCCAGCCTTATGTGACAGCATAATTGAAATACTAACAGTCAATAAAGATGAAATCACATAAAGAAATAACCCAGTACACAGATATTAATAAAGGATCTCCCAAGATAACGTCCCGTAGTCCCGAACGTAAGTGTGGAGAGGATCTCCCGGGATACCATCCCGTAGTCCAAATCGTAAATGTGCGGAGGATCTCCCGGGATACCGTCTTGTAGTCCAAATCGTAAATGTGCAGGGGGATCTCCCGAAATACCGATCTGTAGTCCCAAAATAAATATCAGTACAGAGGGATCTCCCGGGATACCTTCCCATAGTCCCAAAGTAAACATCCAAGGGGGATCTCCCGGAATCCGTTCTGTAGTCCCAAAGTAAATACACAACAGTCTCAACAAGGAAATTTGAAGTTCTATACAAGTTCGTATCAAGTAAATAGGTAATTCTACCCTAAAAAGCTACACAGAATTCAAGTAAGCAGTTAAAGCAGTTAAGACAGTTAAGTGACGTAAGCATGCTTTCCTAAGCTAAACAGGAGGCTTCAAATACTAGTATTGCTCAATTAAAGGAAAAACACAAATATTTACTCAATAAAAATGGGGTTTTCAACAATTAGCACGTGTACGCACTTGTCACCTTACGTACACGGCATTCATATAACAACAGTACCAAAATCCTAAGGGGAGTTCCCCCACACAAGGTTAGGCAAGCCACTTACCTCGAACCAGCTCAAAATTAATCTGATATCACGCTCTTGCCACGAGTATCCAACTCCGAGTATCCCAAATCTAATCAAATCAATTGCATAACGTAAATAAAGCTACAAGCAACCAATTTAACTAATGAATTTATAGCTACGGCGAGAAATTAGAAAGACGCCCAAAAATCCTCCCGAGGCCCACGTCTCGGAATCGGATAAAAGTCACCAATTTAGAACACCCATTCACTCACGAGATCACTCGTTCAAAAATTACTAAATTCTGACAACTGAAACCCGATCAAACCCCAAAAACTCAGTTGGGGAACTTTTCCCCCAAATCCCCATTCTTCCACTCAAATTCTTAGATTAGATGTGTAAAACAACAATAGATTAATGTATTAGAACCAAATTAGAGTTAGAATTTGTAATCCAACAATTCTCCTTCAAATATCTCAAGAAATCGCCTTCTACGGAGCTCTAAATCAACTTTTTGAAGTTATGAATTCAAACCCTCGATTTCACTCTTTTTTGCCCAACGATTTCCGCTCTTGCGAGGGGTCCACTGCACCTGCGGTCCCGCTTATGTGGCTCGGGCTTCGCACCCACGGAAATTCATTAAACCCCCAGGCACCGCACCTGCGCTCCCTTCCTTGCAGATGCAGTACCGCTTATGCGGTCCTTGGGCCGCATCTTCGACCAACTGTCCTCATTCCTCAGACCGCTTCTGTGGTTGCCAAACCGCTTCTGCGGCGCCGCACCTGCGGTCCAACATACGCAGGTGCGAAACCAACAGGTTCAGCACATCAGAAATTTGCCTAAGTCCAACTTCAATTATGTTAAGCATCCGAAACTCACCCGAGGCCCCGGAATCTCAACTAAGCATACCAACCAATCCTAAAACATCATACGAACTTAGTCAAGCCCTCAAATCACATCAAAAAATGCTAAAACCCCGAATCACTCTCCAATCCAAACCTAATGAACTTGAATCTCCAAATTTCTACAACTGATGCCAAAACAAACCAAACCATGTCCGATTGACCCTAAATTTTGCACACAAGTTAAATTCAACACCATAGACCTATCCCAACTTCCGGAATCGGATTCCGACCCCGATATCAAAATTTCACTACCGGTCCGGAAACTTCAAAATTTCAACTTTTGGCATTTCAAGCCTAAATAAGCTACGGACCTCCAAAACACAACACGCCCCTAAGCCCGAAATCACCCAACGGAGCTAACGGAATCGACGGAATTCCATTCTGAACCCGTTTACACTGCTTCGACTACGGTCCAAATCCTAAAGCTTAAGCTCTCATTTAGGGACTAAGTGTCCTAAAACACTCCAAAACTCAAAACGAATCATCCCGGCAATTCACGATAGCAGAAATAAACTCGGGGAAAACAGTAAATAGGGGATCGGGACTTTAATTCTCAAACTAACCGGCCGGGTCGTTACACGAAAAGTGGGCTAGGTTGTATGCACTTGTTAACAGGGGATGGACCATGACGTTAAATATTACTGAGTCAATTAATACCGCACTTCAGTCAGCAAGGGAATTGCCAATATACGACTTCCTCGAAGAAGTTAGGAAGGTGTTTGGACGTTGGAATTGCAGCAATCGGAAAGAAGCTTCACACACGTACACAACGCTTGGAAAAAATATCAGGAGATGCTTACTTTGAATGAGGTAATGTCTACACGTATGAGTGTATGTTTTTTCTAAGTCATTACATCATATATTTAGCCCTGTTAATGTCTACACATACAAGGTGTATTTATTTCTGATACAATTTCTACTATTCAAATACAAAATGCCCATTGAATCGTTCATTGAATTCAATGGTTTTGTTTCTAACCAGATGCATTTCATAAGCAGATAGTTACTGTATATCACTGTTGTCATGACCCTAACCCCGAACACGGTCGTGATGGCGCCTCTCCTGAAGACAAGGCCAGCCAGTTTAATCCAATTCATCTTTTAAAACAGTTAAACAACACAAAATAGTCTAAACATGATTTAATAATTCTAAGTAGCGGAAATATCAAGAATAGTGCGGAAATCCAACCTAACACAGCCCTAACCGGGGTGTCACAAGTCAAGAGCATCTACGAATCACAGCACAGTCTGCTAAAGTCATAAACTACTACAAGTGTTTGTAGGAAACAGAAATGATAGAAGAGTAGAGACACGGGGCTGCGGACGCCAACAGCTACCTCATAATCTCCGAAAAAGCCCGCCTGGAACTGGAGGAAATCAACACTCCGGAGCGGAACCAGCTACGCCTGAATCTGCACACAGGGTGCAGGGAGTAAAGTGAGTACTCCAACTCAGTGAGTAACGAATATAAATAATGACTGAAAGTAAGAAAACCCGTAAAGCACAAGACAGTCTATAATGAAGCAGTAAAATCATTTATAATCAGGAAAACCAGTAAGAATCAGGAAAAAAGCTCTTTAAACCAGTAAACTTGTAATTGACAGATAATTATGATAAAGTAAAGAAATAAAAGTTCGCCTCTCGGGCACAATAACACCACAACCGCCCCTCGGGCAACATCTCACAACAATAACAGCCCCTCGGGCTCAATCTCACATCACACTGGGTACCCACGCTCACTGGGGGTGTGCAGACTCCTGCAGGGGCCCCTTACGGCCCAAGCGCAATAACAAGCCATCTAGTGGCACCAAATCTAGCCCATCGGCCTCATATCAATCAAGCCACCTCGTGGCGTACATATCTCAGTCTCTCGGCCTCCAATCAGTATCAGTATCTCCTCACAATATAGGCTCTCGGCCTTACTCAGTCAAAATCATCACAAGCCCCTCGGGCAATAGTAAAATAATGATTCTCAGCCCAAACATCATTTAAAATATCATTTAAGTCTAAAAATCGAGTAAAAATGGCTGAGTAGAAAAACAGTGGAAAATAACATAACTGAGTTCAAGTAGTAATTCAAACAGTGAGGAAATATCAAATAAAAGCCCCGAAGGGTTCAAGTAGTTGGCACGAAGCCCAAATATGGCATTCAGCCCAATAAACGATGATAACAAATAGTTTTACATCAAATACGCGGTAAAATCATCAATCGGGACGGACCAAGTCCAAATCCCTAATAGTACACGACCCCACGCTCGTCATCGAGCGTGTGCCTCACTTCAACATAGTACTACGATGCACAATCCGAGGTTTCAAACCGTCAGAACATCATTTACAAGCATTACTCACCTCGAACCGGCTAAATCTCTAGCTCGCGACACCTTTGCCCCTCGAGTTGGCCTCCACGCGCGTCGAATCTACCCAAAATCAGAACGAATACGTCACAATATGCTAAGGGAACAAAGCCCAAGCAAAAACAATCGAAAAATACCAAAATTCCCGAATTTAGCAAAACCCGAGTCCCGGGCCCACTTCACGAAACTCAAAAGATTTCACATCACTAGATTCCTCGTCTTCTCACGAGTTCATACATACCAAGAACACAAAAATTGGAGTCCAAATGACCCCTCAAATCCCCTATTAAAGGCCTCTTAAACTCAAGCCCTAAACCTCCATTTTTAGCCCTTTAACCCTCCTAATTACAGCCTTAATTCATGAAATTTTACCATAGAAATGTGTTTTAAGTCCAAAATCCTTACCTCAACGAAGCCTCTTTGATTTCTCCTCTCAAAAAAGCCCAAAGCTCCCAATTCCGAGTTCAAAAATGGTTAAACCCTTCAAAAATCGCAAAGTATGAAATATATACCTTCTGCCCAGGCATTTCCGCATCTGTTGTCCGAAATCCACTTCTGCAGTACCGCATATGCGGTCAATTCATCTGCTTCTGCGGAAACTCATTAAACCAGCCTCAACCGCATCTGCGGTCCTTGTGTCGCATCTGCGACTCCGCAGGTGCGGTTCCCATACCGCATCTGCGGTTTCCTGACATCTCCTTCCAAACCGCTTCAGCGATTCTTCTTCCGCATGTGCGACGCCGCACCTGCGGTCCCCAAACCACGGGTGCGAAAACACCAGAAGCAGCAATATCAGCTGCTGCAACAATTCACCAATCTCTCTGTTAACCATCCGAATTCACCCTGAGGCCTCCGGGACCTCAACCAAAAGCACAAACATGACCCAATACTTTATTCAAACTTGTTCCAGTCATCAAAACACCTCAAACAACATCAAATTACCCAAAACACATCGGATTCAAGCCTAAGTTTCTAAAATCTTCCGAAATACGCTTTCGATCAAAAACCCAACCAAACCACGTCCGAATGACCTGAAGTTTTACACACACATCCCAAATGACACAACGAAGCTACTGCAACTCTCGGAATTCCATTCCAACCCCCAGATCAAAATCTCACCTAGCAACCGAAAATCACCAAATTATCAACTTTGCCAATTCAAGCCTAATTCTACTCCGGACCTCCAAAACCCATTCCGATCACACTCCTAAGTCACAGATCACCTCCCGAAGCTAACCGAACCATCGAAACTCACATCCGAGCCTCTAACACAAAAGTCAACATCCGGTTGACATTTCCAACTTAAGTTTTCTTAAAAGAGACTAAGTGTCTCAAACCTCACCAAAACTAATCCGGATTCAATCCGACCAACCCGATACCTGAAAACACAGATGATTAAAGCAAATGGGAGCAGAAATGGGGGAAACGAAACGGTAACTCATGAGACGATCGGCCGGGTCGTCACATCCTCCCCAACTTAAATAAAAGTTCGTCCTCGAATGAGTCAAGAAACATACCTGAAGCCTCAAACAGGTGAGGATATCTGCTCCGCATCTCCCGCTCGGTCTCCCAGGTGGTCTCCTCCACGGGCCGACCTCTCCACTGCACCTTTACTGACGCTATATCCTTTGATCTCAATTTCTAAACCTGACGCTCCAAAATAGCTGATGGCTCCACATCGTAAGTCAAATCACCCTCCAACTGAACCGTGCTAAAATCCAGGACATGGGACGGATCTCCAATATACTTCCGGAGCATAGAAACATGGAAAACCGGATGCACACTCGACAAGCTGGGTGGCAAAGCAAGCTCATATGCCACCTCCCCAATCCTCCGAAGTACCTCAAAAGGCCTAATGAACCGCGGACTCAACTTCCCTTTCTTCCCGAATCTCATAAGACCCTTCGTGGGCGAAACCTTCAACAGGACCTTCTCACCAACCATGTAAGACACATCTCGAACCTTCCTGTCAGCATAACTCTTTTTCCTCGACTACGTTGTACGAAGCCTCTCCTGAATTACCTTCACTTTATCTAAAGCATCCTGCACCAAATCTGTCCCCAATAGCCTAGCCTCACCGGGCTCGAACCAACCAACAGGAGATCTACACCGTCTCCCGTACAAAGCCTCATATGGAGCCATCTGAATACTCGACTGGTAGCTGTTATTGTAAGAAAACTCTGCAAGCGGTAGAAACTGATCCCATGACCCTCCGAAATTAATAACACAAGCGCGTAGCATATCCTCCAATATCTGAATGGTGCGCTCGGGCTGCCCGTCCATCTGAGGGTGAAAAGTTGTGCTCAAATGCACCTGAGCACCCAACTCTCGCTGAACAGACTTCCAAAACTGGGAAGTAAACTGAGTGCCCCGATCTGAAATGATGGAATTTGGGACACCATTCAACCGAACAATCTCCCGAATATATATCTCTGCCAACTGCTCTGAAGAATAAATAGTACAAATAGGAATGAAGTGCGCGGACTTGGTCAGCCTATCCACAATCATCCAAATAGCATCGAACTTCTTCAAAGTCCGAGGAAGTCCAACAACAAAATCCATAGTGATCCGCTCCCACTTCCACTCTGGAATATCCATCCTCTGAAGCAAGCCGCCCGGCCTCTGATGCTCATATTTCACCTGCTGACAATTGAGACACCGGGCTACAAATCCCACAATATCTTTCTTCATTCTCCGCCACCAGTAATGCTGTCTCAGATCCTGATACATCTTTGCGGCTCCTGGATGAATAGAAGACCGCGAACTATGGGCCTCCTCCAGAATCAATTCCCGAAGCCCATCCACATTGGGCACACAAATCCGGCCCTGCATCCTCAATACCCCATCATCTCCAATAGACACATCTCTGGCATCATCATGCTGAACTGTGTCCCTAAGAATAAGCAAGTGTGGATCATCATACTGGCGCTCTCTGATGCGCTTATATAGGGAAGACCGAGAAACCACACAAGCCAACACCCGACTAGGCTCTGAAATATCCAATCTCACGGGCCGATTGGCTAAAGCCTGAACATCAACCGCAAGAGGTCTCTCCCCAACTGGAATATATGCCAAACTCCCCATACTCACTGCCTTTTGGCTCAAAGCATCGGCCACCACATTGGCCTTTCCCGGATGGTACAATATAGTGATGTCATAATCCTTAAGTAACTCAAACCATCTCCGCTGCCTCAAATTAAGATCCTTTTGCTTGAACAAATGCTGAAGACTGCAATAATCCGTGAATACCTCACAAGATACGCCATACAAATAATGCCTCCAAATCTTCAACGCGTGAACTATGGCAGCCACCTCCAAATCATGAACGGGGTAGCTCTTCTCATGGGGCTTCAATTGACGAGAAGCATAAGTAATAACTCTACCCTCCTGCATCAACACACAACCAATCCCTACTCTCGAAGCATCACAATACACGGTATATGAACCTGAAGCTGATGGCAAAACCAATACTGGAGCTGTGGTCAAAGCTGTCTTGAGCTTCTGAAAGCTCTCCTCACACTCGTCTGACCATACAAATGAAACACCCTTCTAAGTCAACTTGATCAAGGGTGATGCGATAGATGAGAATCCCTGAACAAATCGGCGATAATAGCCTTCCAAACCAAGAAAACTACGAATCTCTGTGGCTGAGGACGGTCTGGGCCAACTCTGCACCGCCTCTATCTTCTTTGGATCAACCTTAATACCCTCACTGGACACCACGTGTCCCAAGAATGCCACTGATCTGAGACAAAAGTCACACTTGGAGAACTTTGCATAAAGCTTCTCCTCCCTCAATCTCTGCAACACAATCCTCAAATGCTCCGCGTGCTCCTCCTGACTACGCGAATACACCAAGATATCGTTAATAAAAACTATGACAAATGAGTCAAGATAAGGCCGGAACACGCTGTTCGTCAGATGCATAAACGCTGCTGGGGCATTGGTCAGCCCAAAGACATAACCAGGAACTCATAGTGACCATATCTGATCCTGAAAGCCGTCTGAAGAATATCCGAATCCCTGATCTTCAACTGGTGATAACCCGAACGGAGATCAATCTTGGAGAATACCCTCGCTCCCTGAAGTTGATCGAATAAATCATTAATGCGAGGCAAAGGATACTTGTTCTTAACTGTTACTTTGTTCAATTGCCTATAATCGATGCACATTCTCATAGTGCCATCCTTCTTCTTCACAAACAGAACCGGCGCACCCCAAGGTGACGCACTAGGCCGAATGAACCCCTTACCTAGGCATTCCTGAAGCTGCTCCTTTAACTCCTTCAACTCCACTGGTGCCATACGATACGGCGTAATAGAAATGGGCTGAGCGCCCGGCACTAGGTCAATACCAAAATCAATATCCCTGTCCGGCGGCATGCCCGGCAGGTCTGCAAGAAATACATCAGGGAAGTCCCTCACAATTGGAACAGAATCAATACTAGGAGCCTCATCTCCCACATCCCTCACAAAGGCAAGATACGAGAGACAACCCTTCCCAACCATACGCTGGGCCTTCAAGAAAGAGATCACTCTACTAGGAACATAATCAGTCACACCACGCCACTCGATCCGTGGCACACCCGGCATAGCCAAAGTGACTGTCTTAGCATGACAGTTTAGAATAGCACAGCACGGAGATAGCCAATCCATGCCCAGAATGACATCGAAATCCACCATACTCAATAATAAAAGATCAACTCGGGTCTCCAGACCCCGAATAGTCACCACACACGACCGGTACACACGGTCTACAACAACAGTCTCCCCCACCGGGGTAGATACATGAACAGGTAAAGCAAGAGACTCACGAGGAGTATGATGACACATAAGAATAGGTAGAACTGGGATTAAATAGTACAGAGGCATCTCTGTGGTAGACTGAAATAATACCTGTAATGATAGCATCGGAAGCAATGGCATCGGGTCTGCTTGGAAGAGCATAGAAACGGGCCTGACCGCCCCCTGATCGACCTCCCCCTCTGGGGCGACCCCTGGCTGACTGATCCCCACTTTTAGCTAGCTGGACGGGTGGTGGTGGAGCAACTGGCGCTAAAGCTGAGGACTGACCCCTCTGCTGGGATGAACTAGCAACACGGCGGGGACACTGCCTCCACATGTGGCCCATCTCGCCACACTCGTAACAAATCCTAGGTGCTGGAGAAGGGGACTGATGGGAGCCCCTCGCATCGGAGTGACCAACAAATGCACTCGGTGTAGAAGATCCCTGAACAAATGGAGCACGGGATGAGCTCTGATCTGGGAGGGCGCTAAGTGAAGAATGGCCTTGGTGTGAACTGTGGGAACCATGACCCAATGATGCTCCTCGATAACCTGAGCAATCAGACTGACCCTGGCAGAACTGTTGGCCTCTGTCGCGCTGGAACTGGCCCCTTGAAGGACCACCACTATAGCTACCAGATCCTCGAGGCCTCTTGGCCTCCCTCTCCTCTCGCTCCTAGCAACGGACAGAATCAATCTCCCTGGCAATATCCACAACCTCGTCGAAGGTAGCACCAATCACCCTCTCCCTGGTCATAAGAATACAGAGCTGATAAGTAAGACCATCGACAAACCTCCTGATCCTCTCTCGATCTGTCGGGACCAACCAGATGGCATGACGAGCCAACTCAGAGAATCTCAACTCATACTGTGACACGATCATGTCTCCCTGACGCAACCACTCAAACTGTCTACGCAGCTCCTCCCTGTGAGATTGCGGTACATACTTCTCCAAAAAGAGAACAGAGAATTACTGCCAGGATAAGGGTGCTGCACCAGCAGGCCTACGCCCCTCAAAATCCTCCCACCAAGTAAAAGCAGGTCCTGAAAACTGATAAGTAGTGAAAGCGACCCAGTTGGTCTCCAAAATACCGGTTGTGCGAAGCATCCTCTGACACTTGTCTAAAAAGCCCTGGGCATCCTCACCCTCTACTCCGCTGAATGACGGAGGCTGATGTCTCCCAAATCTCTCCAACCTACGTTGCTCGTCCTCTGGCATTACAGGAACTACATAGTCCTGAGCAGCTGCGACCGGCTCGGCTGGATGTGCCCTGGGCATCTGAAGTCCCTGCACGACCTGCTCAGGTGTGCGGGCGGTGGGAGTCTGACTGCCTCTCCCAGCCTGTGAAGTAGCTACGGCTGTAGTAGCTGAAACCGCCTGAGCTAGGCCAGTTCAAACTAATAAGATCTAAGCCAAGGCCTCCTAAAGACCCGGAATCACAATAGGCACAGCTGGTGCCTAAGCTGGTGCTGCTGGAGGGTCGACAGCTGGGACCTAGTCCTGAACTGGGGCAGCTGGTGGATCTGCAGGTGCTTCCCTCGCTGCTCTGCCTCTGCCACGACCACGACCACGTCCTCGGCCTCTGGTGGCCGCAGCTGGTGGCACTGGTGGTCCTCCATCCTGTCCGGTAGTGCGTGTCCTCACCATCAATGAGAGAATGGAACAATAGAAGTTTAGCACTCGGATCATCAAACTCGCACGATAAGAATTTCAAGAATATGAAGTTTTCCTAAAGGTTTTGCAGCCTATCGAGGATAAATACAGACGTCTCCGTACCAATCCGCGAGACTCTACTAAACCTGCTCATGACTCGTGAGACCTATGTAACCTAGGCTCTGATACCAACTTGTCATGACCCTAACCCCGAACTCGGTCGTGATGGCGCCTCTCGTGAAGAAAAGGCTAGACAGTTTAATCCAATTCATCTTTTAAACAGTTAAACAACACAAAATAGTCTAAACATGATTTAATAATTCTATGTAGCAGAAATATCAAGAATAGTGCGGAAATCCAACCTAACACAACCCTAACCGGGGTGTCACAAGTCAAGAGCATCAACGAATCACAGTACATTCTGCTAAAGTCATCAACTACTACAAGTGTTTGTAGGAAACAGAAATGATAGAAAAGTAGAGACACGGGGCTGCGGACGCCAACAGCTACCTCATAATCTCCGTAAAAGCCCGCCTAGAACAAGAGGAAATCAACACTCTGGAGCGGAACCAGCTACGCCTGAATCTGCACACAGGGTGCCTGGAGTAAAGTGAGTACTCCAACTCAGTGAGTAACGAATATAAATAATGACTGAAAGTAAGAAACCCGTAAAGCACAAGACAGTCTATAATGAAGCAGTAAAATCATTTATAATTAGGAAAACAAGTAAGAATCAGGAAAAATGCTCTTTAAACTAGTAAACATGTAATTGACAGATAATTATGATAAAGTAAACAAATAAAAGTTCGCCCCTCGGGCACAATAACACCACAACCGCCCCTCGGGCAACATCTCACAACAGTAACAGCTCCTCGGGCTCAATCTCACATCACACTGGGTACCAGCGCTCACTGGGGGTGTGCAGACTCCTGGAGGGGCCCCTTACGGCCCAAGCGTAATAACAAGCCATTTCGTGGCATCAAATCTAGGCCCTCGGCCTCATATCAATCAAGCCACCTTGTGGTGTACATATCTCAGGCTCTCGGCCTCTAATCAGTATCAGTATCTCCTCACAATATAGGCTCTCGGCCTTAATCAGTCAAAATCATCACAAGCCCCTCGGGCAATAGTAAAATAGTGTTTCTCAGCCCAAACATCATTAAAAATATCATTTAAGTCTCAAAATTGAGTAAAAATGGCTGAATAGAAAAACAGTGGAAAATAACATGACTAAGTTCAAGTAGTAATTCAAAACAGTGAGGAAATATCAAATAAAAGCCCCGAAGGGTTCAAGTAGTTGGCACGAAGCCCAAATATGGCATTCAGCCTAATAAACGATGATAACAAATAGTTTTACATCAAATACGCGGTAAAATCATCTATCGGGACGGACCAAGTCCAAATCCCTAATAGTACACGACCCCACGCTCGTCATTGAGCGTGTGCCTCACTTTAACATAGTACTATGATGCACAATCCGGGGTTTCAAACCCTCAGAACATCATTTACAAGCATTACTCACCTCGAACCGGCTAAATCTCTAGCTCGCGATGCCTTTTCCCCTCGAATTGGCCTCCACGCGCGTCGAATCTACCCAAAATCAGAACGAATACGTCACAATATGCTAAGGGAACAAAGCCCAAGCAAAAACAATCGAAAAATACCAAAAATCCCGAATTTAGCAAAACCCGAGCCCCGGGCCCACTTCACGAAACTCAAAAATGTTCACATCACTAGATTCCTCGTCTTCTCACGAGTTCATACATACTAAGAACACAAAAATTGGAGTCCAAATGACCCCTCAAATCCCCCATTAAAGGCCTCTTAAACTCAAGCCCTAAACCTCCATTTTTAGCCCTTTAATCCTCCTAATTACAGCCTTAATTCATGAAATTTTACCATAGAAATGTGTTTTAAGTCCAAAATCCTTACCTCAACGAAGCCTCTTTGATTTCCCCTCTCAAAATAGCCCAAAGCTCCCAATTCCGAGTTAAAAAATGGTTAAACCCTTAAAAAATCGCGAAGTATGAAATATATACCTTCTGCCCAGGAATTTCCGCATTTGCGGTCCAAAATCTGCTTTTGCGGTATAGCATATGCGGTCAATTCATCCGCTTCTGCGGAAACTCATTTAACCAGCCTCAACCGCATCTGCGGTCCTTGTGTCGCATCTGCGACTCCGCAGGTGCGGTTCCCATACCGCATCTGCGGTTTCCTGACATCTCCTTCAAAACTGCTTCTGCGGTTCTTCTTCCGCATGTGCGACGCTGCACCTGCGGTCCCCGAACCGCAGGTGCGAAAACACCAGAAGCAGCAACATCAGCTGCTGCAACAATTCACCAATCTCTCCGTTAACCATCCGAATTCACCCCGAGGCCCCCGGGACCTCAACCAAAAGCACAAACATGACCCAATACTTTCTTCAAACTTGTTCCAATCATCAAAACACCTCAAACAACATCAAATTACCCAAAACATATCGGATTCAAGCCTAAGTTTCTAAAATCTTCTGAAATACGCTTTCGATCAAAAACCAAACCAAACCAGGTCCGAATGACCTGAAGTTTTACACACACATCCCAAATGACACAACAAAGCTACTGCAACTCTCGGAATTCCATTTCGACCCCCAGATCAAAATCTTACCTACCAACCGAAAATCGCCGAAATATCAACTTCGCCAATTCAAGCCTAATTCTACTCCAGACCTCCAAAACCCATTCCGATCACACTCCTAAGTCACAAATCACCTCCTGAAGCTAGCCAAACCATGGGAACTCACATCCGAGCCCTATAACACATAAGTCAACATCCGGTTGACTTTTCCAACTTAAGCTTTCTTAAAAGAGACTAAGTGTCTCAAACCTCACCAAAACTAATCCGGATTCAATCCGACCAACCCGATACCTGAAAACACAGATGAACAAAGCAAATAGGAGCAGAAATGAGGGAAACAAAGCAGTAACTCATGAGACGACCGGCCGGGTCTTCACAACTGTATTCATCAGTTAAGATATGATGACCCAAAGGGTCATCTTCTGTTTTTGAATCCGACTCCGTGTTCCGAGGCCATAAAAACCTCATTTTATCTCTCCTCAATTTGCGTTCACATTCCGGGCATGTATCTGGAAAGCTCTTATGTGAAAAGATTTATGAAATGATGATTTTTTACTTAAAAAGATGATTTTTGATGACTTCGGTCAACGTTTTGGGTAAACGGACCCGGACCCATATTCCGACGGTCCCGGAGGATCCATAGTAAAATATGGGACCTGGGCGTATGCTCGGAATCGAATTCCGAGGTCCTTAGCTCGAGAAATGAATTTTTGAAGGAAATTGATAAGACTAAAAATGCAAAAATTTAAAAGATTTGATCTTGTAGGTATCAGGCCCGTGTTTTAGTTCCGGAGCCTGCTACAGGTCCATATGATATTTAAACCTTATCTGTGAAATTTGGTGAAAATGGAATTGATTTGACGTGATTCGGACCTTTGGTTGAGAAAATAGAAGTTTTGAAACTATCTTGAAAATTTCATGTGTTTTGGTATTGAATTCATAGTTCTAGATGTTATTTTGGCGATTTGAACACATGAGCAGGTTCGTATGATGTTTTAAGACTTGTGTGCATATTTGGTTTGGAGTCTCGAAGGCTCGGGTGAGTTTTGGATAGGCTACGCAGTGAATTGGAACTTAGAAAAAAACAACTGGTATGCTTCAGCTGTGTTGCAGGCCTCTGATCTCGCAATTGCGAGATCAGGCTTCGCAAATGCGAACCAAGCAGGCATGGAAATTGTGAGGTCTTTATCGCAATTGCGAAGAAGGCCTTGGCCAGTAGAGTTCGCAAATGCAAACAAATCTTCGCAATTGCGAAGGGAGTCTGGGAAGGTGTATGATCGCAAATGCGATCTTCTACTCACATTTGCGAGGAACAGTGTTCGCAAATGCGACACTTTCTTCGCATTTGCGAAGGCAGCAGGACTGTGAAGGGCTTCGCATTTGTGATGGCTCCTTCTCATTTGCGAGCTTCACATTTGCGAAGCTCAGATCGTAATTGCAACATCTGCAGTTGAGTAAAAGGGTCTTAGACGAGATTTTTCATTCATTCTCCCATTTTTCAAAACCTAAACTTCAAGAGGCGATTTTCCTAGGGAAAGTTCATCCCCAAATCATAGGTAAATGATTCTTAACTCATTTCTTTCAATCTATTTCATCTTTCTACAAAATTTCATCCTAGAATCTAGGGTTTTTCATGGTGGAATTGGGTGTTTTTGGGTAGAACTTAGGAATTTCAAAATTTGGGGATTTAGACCTCAAATTAAGGTCGGATCCCAAAACCGGGCTCGGGAGTGAATGGGTAATCGGGTTTTGGTCCGAATTTTGGGTTTTGACCAAGCGGGCCCGAGGTCGATTTTTGACTTTTTTGGGGAAAATGTTGGGAAACCTATAATTATGCATTGGAATTGATTTTTTTAGAATTTATTGATGGTATTAAGTTAATTATGAATTAGATACGAGTGGATTGGAGGTGGAATCGAGAGGTAAAGCGGTAATTGAGCTTTGAAATACCCGTTGGCTTGAGGTAAGTGTTTGGTCTAACCTTGACTCGAGGGATTAGGGATGCGCGACTTACTTGCTATGTGAAATTCCATGTGTGTGGCATATAGGTGTGGTGACGAGCACCTATGCGTTGCCAAATTTCCTATTTAGCCTGTTCCCTCCCCCGTTTCCTAATATATATTTCTTTCCTGTCTTAATTGCTACTTGTTTATTTATGCTTCCATGTCTAATTGCTTCTTGTTAAATGTTGTTTCTCTATTGAAGTATTAATTATTCCGTAGTTTCATTATATCACACTGTTGGTTTACGTTGGTTTATTGGTGCTTCATGGTACACTTTGGTTGGTCTCGCTGTGTAGTATTAACTGATGAAGTTTCATAATTGTAGTGATCTTCCGTTGTTTTGGTTTAAGGTATAAGTGTTGTGGAGGATTTGAGCTAACTTGTGAAATACTTATTTTTATTTTGTGATTGGTACTGATGTGGTGGGATCGGGTTGCATGCCACAACAGGAGGAATAAGGGATAAATGTGATTGTCTGGTGGGATTGGGTTGCACGCCACAACAAGGAGTAATAAGGTTGGACAGGTGGGATCGGGTTGCACGCCGCAACAGGAGGAATAAGGGTGATATATTGAAGAGTAATAAGGGTGGACTGGTGGGATCGGGTTGTACGCCGAAACAAGGAGTAATAAGGGTGAATGTTCATTTTGTTATTGATTATATGGTGGGATCGGGATGCGCACCGCATCAATTGTTATTTATGTATTCTTCTTCTGCTGAGATTCATTATTGTGGTGTTGAAACTCTCTTAAGGATTGGTTATAGCTGAGTATTGGTAGAAAGAATGGGTTCCGTATTTATTTAATGCAAGTTTCTGTCCTATTTCATTCCATATTTTCTTCTTGCTTTATTATGAATTGTTGCGGGATTTATTGTTTATGCCCCGCCGTATCCTCGTCACTACTTCGTCGAGGTTAGGCTCGGCACTTACCAGTACATGGGGTCGATTGTACTGATACTGCACTCTACACTTTCTGTGCAGATTTCAGAGCTGGTAGTGGTTGATCGAGAGGCCGGTTGTTGATACTGTATTCAAGAGACCCAAGGTAGTCCTGCAGTCGTCCGCAGGCCCTGGCATCCCATCCTATGTTTACTTTATTTCTGTTTTACTTTCTTCGAGACAGATGTATTTTTCTTTCAAACCCATGTTTGTAGTTATTCATAGAACGTTCGTGAGTTGTGACACCAGTTTTTCGGTGGTAACTGTTTCGGATTGGTTAATAGTGTAAGGCTAATTAGTTAAATATGTACTTCCGCTTTTATTTCTGTTGGATCGGCTTTTTGTTAATCTTAATTATGAAAAATATAAAGAAAAAAGGTGATTATATCTCTAACGTTGGCTTGCCTAGAGAGTGCGATGTTAGGCGCCATCACGGTCCCGACGGTGGGAAATTCGGGTCGTGACATAAGATCTCATCATTTTTAATATTCTGCCAGCCTACATATAGAATGTATTCCACTGTATTCAATATATTTCATTGTATACAGCTGTATGTCTTTGTATTATATATATATATATATATATATATATATATATATATATATATATATATATATATATATATATATATATATATATATATGTGTGTGTGTGTGTGTGTGTGTGTGTTTTTATATTCAATACATATTTCTTTGAATTCAATATATATGATGATTCTGAAAGACAAATAAAAGTTTACTGCTGTATATTTAAATTGTATTTTACTTGTATATATCTATATTGTATTTGATATATCTATATCTATATATATTGTCACGACCCACAACCACAACATAGCCTGAATATGAGAACTCCCAATCTCCAACTTCATATAGCACACGAATCACCATACCTGATCCCAATTCCGCCGTCCGAATACATACCACATCTCTAATACCCAATCTTCACGAGAGATACTCTAACATTCTTCTGTGCCTCCAAGCAAACTCGGATATCAGCAGTCGATCTAGCAAGAAAGTGCCGCAATACTACTGAAGTACCATCAACTTAATCACATTGCCTTTTTCTGAAACATATACCCTCGTCAAATTACCTCCAACTGGCAATACCATTTCTTTAATCATCTGAAGGTCATTACCCAAATCATCTGAAGCTCATTTCTCTAATTATCTGAAACTGTCCGTGCTGCCTAAGGATTTATGACCTTCCGTTCAGAACTGAACCGTAACCTTACACACGCAAATCTCAATCCTCCACAACATACCGCATATACCACACCATCCTAGAATAACATGAGAACTTCACCTCCCTTCCGAGCCACAAACATCTACGTACTCAACTAGCCAAGAACTTTCCATTTGATCCCATATAGGAGAAAATCACTATACATCCCATGCTCCTCATGACAGTAGAAGATATACATCTCTAATCGTGGTAGAAATTATCAAGAATTCTACAAATCCCCTTTTGCACAAAACCGAACCATCAGGACTGACTCCTTCTAACTCAACCAAGCTACACAAGCCATCAAAACCCAAGAGCATTGCAACGAAACACCTGTGGAAACCCACCACTTCATAAGCACCCAAGAACCGATCATATCCATTACCATGTTGATCCAGCCTACTACCAAGTTGTCCTAATCCTCTGAGTTCCTTCTGAATTACCTTCAAATTTATATGTTTCCTTGCTAGCACATTACGATCCTTAGCTAAAACTTGCCCTACAACTTTAACGTAAAACCACACCACCTAAGGCTCATAAGCCACTGAATACTCTCTTAAATGTTTCCAAAAGCACCACGTTCAAAATACCTACCCCGAAGAGACTTCTTGCGAATCCAAGGCCATTACCTTTACCTTCCTGATACTGTTATTCAGAACCCCATAATGATATAGGAATACTACTAGTCTTGACACCTTCCGGTGCAACCTCAGTTTATAGCCAAAAATACAACTCGAAAATTTCCACTTATTACATAAAAGATCTTGAACGCATTAGAACCATTCTCTAGAGTCATCGACTTTACTCAAACTACAATTAGCCCGATCAAATGAACCGACCAACCCATGCCTCATTAGCACTCCGACACCGCACAATATAACCTCATCCCAATGTAACCGAGCAACTTCCTGCTCTATGCACCGAGCATTACTTACCAACAACAACTCAAGACATTCCGTGAATTCTCACACGCCTATGAAGCATACTATAACCTTTACCAAGAATTTTCCTTCACTCGAGCCATCCTCGGTCTCAATCTCCGTAGACCATAACTGATTCACCAGCGAATAATGCATATAATCGTGCAATCAACAACTCAATAGCGGACTCCCCCACTTGGTTCGAAGCCATAGATCGAAAAACACACAATAACTCATAATGCATATACTCTATTGCTGCCATAATACCATAGTGAGATTAAACTCAATCCTTCATCAGCTCGTGAAACACAGACCATCTAGTACTTTAAATCTTCTGCAAATCTCGCATTCACTCTCGCAACAGTTAAACCCACTCTCTTAAGCGACCCCAAATTTAAATTTCAACACATATATTTCACTTGAAAATGGGATCTTCTAACAAACAACGTAAGGATCACACAACTTCCGAACACTCCGCAGGAGATAACCCACCTGTTTTGCCTCAAACTAACATTTCTATTTACCTTCTACCATCATAAACATTACGCAGTCACTTAGTCTTCTAAGTCTGAACTCGTACCGCAACATGAAATTTACTCCACTCCCAACTAGGAAACATGAAAAGATTCTTCACACGCCCATAACTCGGGGCTATACCTCAAATCAAGATGGAAATCAAGCACCTAATAGTTCTTCTATCCTCCAGCAGACCCTTCTCGTCGCTTCCAAATCATACGAATACATCTCGCAGTCACATCACCCTCATCACGTAACTATCCAGTAATTACTCCCTTTAATAGGGACACAACAAAACATGTAGATCCCGAACACGTGCTCACACAATCAGCACCTCGGTGCTCAAGCAATAGGCAAAAATTCAGCCTCGAGTCCTCTAGACTGGCCCAACATCAGCACATAGAGATCACATCTCGCCCCTCAATCAGGGAATCACAAGCCATCGATGCACATCTGATACAGAGCACTCATGTGCGCATACGAACGCGTGGAAGGAATTTCAAGAGTTACTTTTCAAGCTGAATCAACGATGCACGACAAGAATTCAAGAATGTGAAGTTTTTTCTAAAGGTTCTGCAGCCTCTCGAGGATAAATACAAACGTCTCTGTACCGATCCGCGAGACTCTACTAAACCTGCTCATAACTCGTGAGACCTATGTAACCTAGGCTCTGATACCAACTGTCACGACCCTAAACCCGGACTCGGTCGTGATGGCGCCTCTCGTGAAGACAAGGCCAGCCAACTATTCCCAATTCGAAGTTAAACAGCTAAACAGTAAGAGAACAGTCTAAAACATGATTTAATAATACTAAGTAGCAGATAATATCATAACAATGCGGAAGTACAACCCAAACACAGCCCTAACCGGGGTGTCACTAGTCATGAGCATCTACTGAGGTCCGAATACAACTAGAGTCAAAATGTACTAGATACGGTCTAATGAAATCGAGAGGGAGAAAATCAGTGCTGCGAACGTCGGGCAGCTACCTTGCTAAACTCTGAGACTCTGCCTCTGAGAAACCAATACCCCCTACCGGGTTTAAAAATACCTAAATCTGCACACAAGGTGCAGGGAGTAAAGTGAGTACTTCCAACTCAGTGAGTAATAATCATAAATAAAGACTGAGTGATAAGAAATCACGAAAAATGCATCAACATGTTGTATAGAAGTAGTACAAAGCCAGTAAGAAAGCAATGAAGCTGTGAAATCTCTTAAAGCGTCTTAGCTCAGTTTAAACTTCTCAAAAATGGCTTCTCAACAGTTAAACAATTGAATGCAAAGCAACTAGAACAGATAAGCATAAAGAATACGCCCCTCAAGCACAATTGCACAACTAAACAGGTAATTGACAGGTAAATAAGACGGATAAACACATAAAGGTTCGCCCCTCGGGCACAATGTCAACAACTCCCCCCCCCCCCTCGAACAATATCTCAGATCAATACCAGCCCCTCGGGCAATCACATAGAACAATACCAGCCCATTGGGCAATCACATAGAACCATACTAGCCCCTCGGGCTATATCACACATCACAAATGGTACCCGCGCTCACTGGGGATGTGCAGACTCCTGGAGGGGCCCCTTACGGCCAAAGCGCAATATCAAGCCATCTCGTGGCATCATAAACAGGCTCTCGGCCTCATATCAATATCAAGCCACCTCGTGGCGTACAATCTCAGGCCCTCGACCTCATAATCAAAATCAGTGTATCACCGCTGCGGCGTGTAGCCCGACCCAAAGATATCCTCACAACACAGGCCCTCGGCCTTACTCAGTCAAAATCACATAAGCCTCTTTGGCAACAGTAAAACAGTGTTTCTCAGCCCAAAACATCATTTAAATATCATTTGAGTATTAAAACTTAGTGAACAAGGCTGAGTTTTGAAAACGGTGGAAGATAACATGACTAAGTTCAAGTATAAAGTCAAAACAGTAAGGAAATATCAACAAAAATCCCCGAAGGGTTCAAATAATTGGCACGAAGCCCAAATATGGCAATTACCCCAAATAATAATGATAGCAAATACATTTCAGTCAAATACGCAGTAAAATCATCAATCGGGACGGACCAAGTCACAATCCCCAATAGTTTACGACTCCACGCTCGTCATCAAGCGTGTGCCTCACCTCAATATAGCACTACGATGTGCAATACGGGGTTTCAAACCCTCAGAACATCATTTACAATCATTACTCACCTCGAACCGGTCAAATCTCTAGCTCGC
This sequence comes from Nicotiana attenuata, assembly GCF_001879085.1. Lineage (NCBI taxonomy): Eukaryota > Viridiplantae > Streptophyta > Magnoliopsida > Solanales > Solanaceae > Nicotiana > Nicotiana attenuata. The sequence goes on along the minus strand of NW_017674281.1, from coordinate 74,310 downwards.
GACGCCTTTGCCCCTCGAATCAGCCTCCACTGGCGTCGAATCTATCCACAGTCAGAACGTGGACGTCAAAATAGGCTAAGGGAACGAAGCCCAAGAGAAAATAATCAACAATTAGCACAAATCCCGAAATTACCAAAACCCGACCCCGGGCCCACGTCTTGGAATTCGAAAATTTTTAACCCAAGAGATTCCTCATCTTCCCACGAGTTCATACATACCAAAAACTCAGAAATCCAACCTCAAATGGTCCATCAAATCCTCAATCAAAAGTCTAAATTTCCAAGCCCTAGTTCTTCACCTTTTTGCTTAATTTCCATGATTTTCTAGGTGGAATTCACATAATAACCGAGTTTTTAGTCCAAGAATCTTACCTCAAAGTGATTCCCCTTGAATCCCTCTTCAATCTCCTTCAAAAAGCTCCAAAAAACGCCCAAAAATGGTGAAAGATAGCTTCAAAATCGCGGAGAATGGCTATTTAACAGTCTGCCCAGTCATCAAAAACCTTTTTTGCGAAC
>NW_017674281.1:19952-73001 GCF_001879085.1 Nicotiana attenuata | reverse complement strand
AATCCCCCGAAAGGGTTTTAATAATTGGCACGAAGCCCCAAAATATAGGCAATTACCCCCAAAATAATAATGATAGCAAATACATTTCAGTCAAATACGCGGTAAAATCATCAATCGGGACGGACCAAGTCACAATCCCCAATAGTGTACGACTCCACGCTCGTCATCAAGCGTGTGCCTCACCTCAATATAGCACTACGATGTGCAATCCGGGGTTTCAAACCCTCAGAACATCATTTACAATCATTACTCACCTCGAACTGGTCAAATCTCTAGCTCGCGACGCCTTTGCCCCTCGAATCAGCCTCCACACGTGTCGAATGTATCTACAATCAGAACGAGGACGTCAAAATAGGCTAAGGGAACGAAAAATAATCAACAATTAGCACAAATCCCGAAATTACCAAAACCCGACCCCCAGGCCCACGTCTTGGAATTCGAAAATTTTTACCCCAATAGATTCTCACGAGTTCATACATACCAAAAACTCAGAAATCCAACCTCAAATGGTCCATCAAATCCTCAATCAAAAGTCTAAATTTCCAAGCCCTAGTTCTTCACCTTTTGGCTTAATTTCCATGATTTTCTAGGTGGAATTCACATAATAACCGAGTTTTTGGTCCAAGAATCTTACTTTAAAGTGATTCCCCTTGAATCCATCTTCAATCTCCTTCAAAAAGCTCCAAAAAACGCCCAAAAATGGTGAAAGATAGCTTCAAAATCGCGGACAATGGCTATTCAACAGTCTGCCCAGCCATCAAAAACCTTCTTCGCGAACGCGGTCAAAGCCACGCGTTCGCGAAGCGACAATCCAACTTTGATCGGGAAATCCTTCTTCGCGATCGCATCTCGCCACTCGCGAACGCGACGCTTCCACAGACTAAACCCTCGCGAACGCGTTGACCAATCACACAGCCCTTCGCGAACGCGTAACTAAACAGGTAATTGACAGGTAAATAAAATGAATAAACACATAAAGGTTCGCCCCTCAGGCACAATGTCAACAACTCCCCCCCTTGGGCAATATCTCAGATCAATACCAGCCCCTCTGGCACTCACATAGAACAATACCAGCCCATCGGGCAATCACATAGAACCATACTAACCCCTCGGGCTATATCACACATCACAAATGGTACCCGCGCTCACTGGGGGTGTGCAGACTCCTGGAGGGGCCCCTTACGGCCCAAGCACAATATCAAGCCATCTCGTGGCATCATAAACAGACTCTCGGCCTCATATCAATATCAAGCCACCTCGTGGCGTACAATCTCAGGCCCTCAACCTCATAATCAAAATCAGTGTATCACTGCTGCGGCGTGCAGCCCGACCCAAAGATATCCTCACAACACAGGCCCTCGGCCTTACTCAGTCAAAATCACATAAGCCTCTTGGGCAACAGTAAAACAGTGTTTCTCAGCCCAAAACATCTTTAAATATCATTTGAGTATTAAAACTGAGTGAACATGGCTGAGTTTTGAAAACAGTGGAAGATAACATGACTGAGTTCAAGTATAAAGTCAAAACAGTAAGGAAATATCAACAAAAATCCCCGAAGGGTTCAAATAATTGGCACGAAGCCCAAATATGGCAATTACCCCAAATAATAATGATAGCAAATACATTTCAGTCAAATACGCGGTAAAATCATCAATCGGGACGGACCAAGTCACAATCCCCAATGGTGTACGACTCCACGCTCGTCATCAAGCGTGTGCCTCACCTCAATATAGCACTACGATGTGCCATCCGGGGTTTCAAACCCTCAGAACATCATTTACAATCATTACTCACCTCGAACCGGTCAAATCTCTAGCTCGCGACGCCTTTGCCCCTCGAATCAGCCTCCACTCGCGTCGAATCTATCCACAATCAGAACGAGGACGTCAAAATAGGCTAAGGTAACGAAGCCCAAGCAAAAATAATCAACAATTAGCACAAATCCCGAAATTACCAAAACCCGACCCCCGGGCCCACGTCTTGGAATTCGAAAATTTTTGCCCCAATAGGTTCCTCATCTTCCCACGAGTTCATACATACCAAAAACTCAGAAATCCAACCTCAAATGGTCCATCAAATCCTCAATCAAAAGTCTAAATTTCCAAGCCCTAGTTCTTCACCTTTTGGCTTAATTTCCATGATTTTCTAGGTGGAATTCACATAATAACCGAGTTTTTAGTCCAAGAATCTTACCTCAAAGTGATTCCCCTTGAATCCCTCTTCAATCTCCTTCAAAAAGCTCCAAAAACGCCCAAAAATGGTGAAAGATAGCTTCAAAATCGCGGACAATGGCTATTCAACAGTCTGCCCAGCCATCAAAAACCTTCTTCGCGAACGCGGTCAAAGCCACGCGTTCGCGAAGCGATAATCCAGCTTTGACCAGGAAATCCTTCTTCGCGATCGCATCTCGCCACTCGCGAACACGACGCTTCCACAGACTAAACCCTCGCGAACGCGCTGACCAATCACACCGCACTTCGCGAACGCGCAACTTAACAGGTAATTGACAGGTAAACAAGACGGATAAACACATAAACGTTCGCCCCTCGGGCACAATGTCAACAACTCCCCCCCTCAGGCAATATCTCAGATCAATACCAGCCCCTCGGGCAATCACATAGAACAATACCAGCCCATCGGGCAATCACATAGAACCATACTAGCCCCTCGGGCTATATCACACATCATAAATGGTACCCGCGCTCACTGGGGGTGTGCAGACTCCTTGAGGGGCCCCTTACGGCCCAAGCGCAATATCAAGCCATCTCGTGGCATCATAAACAGGCTCTCGGCCTCATATCAATATCAAGCCACCTCGTGGCGTACAATCTAAGGCCCTCGACCTCATAATCAAAATTAGTGTATCACCGCTGCGGCGTGCAGCCCGACCCAAAGATATCCTCACAATACAGGCCCTCGGCCTTACTCAGTCAAAATCACATAAGCCTCTTGGGCAACAGTAAAACAGTGTTTGTCAGCCCAAACATCATTTAAATATCATTTGTGTATTAAAACTGAGTGAACATGGCTGAGTTTTGAAAACAGTGGAAGATAACATGACTGAGTTCAAGTATAAAGTCAAAACAGTAAGGAAATATCAACAAAAATCCCCGAAGGGTTCAAATAATTGGCACGAAGCCCAAATATGGAAATTACCCCAAATAATAATGATAGCAAATACATTTCAGTCAAATACGCGGTAAAATCATCAATTGGGACGGACCAAGTCACAATCCCCAATAGTGTACGACTCCACGCTCGTCATCAAGCGTGTGCCTCACCTCAATATAGCACTACGATGTGCCATCCGGGGTTTCAAACCCTCAGAACATCATTTACAATCATTACTCACCTCGAACCGGTCAAATCTCTAGCTCGCGACGCCTTTGCCCCTCGAATCAGCCTCCACTCGCGTCGAATCTATCCACAATCAGAACGAGGACGTCAAAATAGGCTAAGGGAACGAAGCCCAAGCGAAAATAATCAACAATTAGCACAAATCCCGAAATTACCAAAACCCGACTCCCGGGCCCACGTCTTGGAATTCGAAAATTTTTACCCCAATACGTTCCTCATCTTCCCACGAGTTCATACATACCAAAAACTCAGAAATCCAACCTCAAATGGTCCATCAAATCCTCAATCAAAAGTCTAAATTTCCAAGCCCTAGTTCTTCACCTTTTGGCTTAATTTCCATGATTTTCTAGGTGGAATTCACATAATAACCGAGTTTTTAGTCCAAGAATCTTACTTTAAAGTGATTCCCCTTGAATCCCTCTTCAATCTCCTTCAAAAAGCTCCAAAAAACGCCCAAAAATGGTGAAAGATAGCTTCAAAATCGCGGATAATGGCTATTTAACAGTCTGCCCAGTCATCAAAAACCTTCTTTGCGAACGCGGTCAAAGCCACGCGTTCGCGAAGCGACAATCCAGCTTTGACCAGGAAATCCTTCTTCGCGATCGCATCTCGCCACTCGCAAACGCGACGCTTCCACAGACTAAACCCTCGCGATCGCGTAACATCCCTCGCGAAAGCGCTGACTAATCACACAGCCCTTCGCGAACGCGCAACTAAACAGGTAATTGACAGGTAAATAAGACGGATAAACACATAAAGGTTCGCCCCTCGGGCACAATGTCAACAACTCCCCCCCTTGGGCAATATCTCATATCAATACCAGCCCCTCTGGCACTCACATAGAACAATACCAGCCCATCGGGCAATCACATAGAACCATACTAGCCCCTCGGGCTATATCACACATCACAAATGGTACCCGCGCTCACTGGGGGTGTGCAGACTCCTGGAGGGGCCCCTTACGACCCAAGCGCAATATCAAGCCATGTCGTGGCATCATAAACAGGCTCTCGGCCTCATATCAATATCAAGCCACCTCGTGGCGTACAATCTCAGGCCCTCGACCTCATAATCAAAATCAGTGTATCACCGCTGCGGCGTGCAGCCCGACCCAAAGATATCCTCACAACACAGGCCCTCGGCCTTACTCAGTCAAAATCACATAAGCCTCTTTGGCAACAGTAAAATAGTGTTTCTCAGCCCAAAACATCATTTAAATATCATTTGAGTATTAAAATTGAGTTAACATGGCTGAGTTTTGAAAACAGTGGAAGATAACATGACTGAGTTCAAGTATAAAGTCAAAACAGTAAGGAAATATCAATAAAAATCCTCGAAGGGTTCAAATAATTGGCACGAAGCCCAAATATGGCAATTACCCCAAATAATAATGATAGCAAATACATTTCAGTCAAATACGCGATAAAATCATCAATTGGGACGGACCAAGTCACAATCCCCAATAGTGTACGACTCCACGCTCGTCATCAAGCGTGTGCCTCACCTCAATATAGCACTACGATGTGCAATCCGGGGTTTCAAACCCTCAGAACATCATTTACAATCATTACTCACCTCGAACCGGTCAAATCTCTAGCTCGCGACGCCTTTGCCCTCGAATCAGCCTCCACTCGCGAACGCGCTGACCAATCACACAGCCCTTCGCGAACGCGGAACCTTCTTCACGAACGCGAAGGCTAAATTCCAGCCCTTCACCAGCTAACCCTTCGCGAACGCGAGGGCCTACCCGCGAACGCGAAGGCCATTTTCTCTGCAACACTGATCAGCAATTTCTGCAACTTTTCAAAACATGAAATGGCCCGAAAGACCACCGGAAACTCACCCGAGGCCCCCGGGGCCTCAACCAAAGGCATCAACATATCCTAACACCTTATTCAAACTTGTTTCAATCATCAAAATACCTCAAACAACATCAATTCCCCAAAACACATCGGATTCAAGCCTAAGTTTCTAAAAATTTTCAAAATTGCGCTTTTGATCAAAAACCCTACCAAACCACGTCCGAGTGACCTGAAATTTTGCACACACATCTCAAATGACACAACGAAACTACTGCAACTCTCGGAATTCCTTTCCGACCCCATATCAAAATCTCGCCTATCAATCGGAGAACGCCAAAATCTCAATTTCGCCAATGCAAGCCTAAACCTTCCATAGACTTCCAAAATGCATTCTGATCACGCTCCTAAGTGCCAAATCACCTAACGGAGCAAACCAAATCATAAAAATTCCGATCCGAGATCATATACAAATAAGTCAAATCTGTGTCAAACCTTTCAAATTTCAAGCTTCAAACTGAGAACTATTCTTCCGAATTCATTCCGATTACCCTGAAAACCAAAACCAACAATTTACATAAGTCTTAATACATCATACGGGGCAAGTCATGCCCGAGAACTGACGAGCCAAGTGCAAAAGCTCAAAATGACCGATCGGATCGTTATATACTCCCCCACTTAAACATACGNGGATCGTTATATATATATATATATATATATATATATATATATATATATATATATATATATATATATATATATATATATATATATATATATTCAAAACTTATAGGTCTATGTTTAAATGTAGGTTGTATCGTCAGCTGAATACTTGCATACGGTGAACGATGAAGGAAGGCATTACATCATGTGCCTCTTAGAGAGAAAGTGCAGTAGTGGGCGGTTCCAAGTTGACGAATTACCATGCCCACACGCTTGGGTTGTCTTGAAGAGCAAGTTTCTAATTCCAGAAGATTATTGCTCTGACTATTCCAAACCAAAGTCAGTTGTAATGACATACGAGGTGTCCGTGTATCCGCTCCCTGACCGAAAGGAATGGAATATACCAGCACATATATCAGAGGAAGTTGTCTTACCACCCAAATGGAAAATACCTTCTGGAAGGCCAAAGAAGAAGCGCAATAAGCCGTTCAGTGAATTTTTGCAAAAGAAGGACTTAGTTCACATTCTGACATAGGCGGGGAGGACATAATAAGCGTACTTGTAGAAATGCTCCACGTAAGACTTAGTTCACATTCTGACTTGTATTAGTGCAATAACGATTGTGTCATAGATTACATTTTAAAATAATACATATTGATTAGTTGGTGTATTGGATTTTTGCGTGAATACATTCTGGATATAATTAGTTGGCGTATTGGATTATTGCATAAATACATTCTGCTGAATATAATTTAGTAAACTGCTGAATACATATTGCATTTATATTTTGAATAAATATGAATACATACAGGTGCAGTTATATGTGAATACATAATTACAATCTGTTGAATACATATCAATACAAAATGACTCTTACACATACAATACAATCTGGAAATATTTGAATACTTATGAATACAAAATGCAGTACACATATAGCATAATCTGAATATATTCGAATACATCTAAATACAAAATATAGATCACATACAGCACAATCCCTTGAATATATATCAATACATGATGCATATACAACCTTATATATATATATATATATATATATATATATATATATATATATACACACACACACACAAAAAAAAAATATGCTAAAGGACCATTTTTAGTAAACTGATGCATGTATATTTTACATATCCATCTGCTGAATACATATGAATATTGCTGCACAAAACATTAAAACAACATGAATATTTGAAATTATCATATATAAACATTTTGGATACAGTGAATAAAATGAAAAGATGAGTTTTTCTTAACTGAACACCATCTTTACGAAAATAATATTTAAAAAACTGTATTCACATAAAATTATCTTCCGAAACTATATTCACCTAAAACTACTCTAAAATTGTTTTCACCGAAGTATCTGAATTGGTGATTTGCCTAACAATCATTGAGGGTGCTTCGTTCTTGCTTATGGAATCAACGTCTATCTTCCGCATAGCATAGTTCCAAAAGAGGGCACAGTGTCCTTGATGAAGTAAATTGGCATCAAATGTTGTTTGCGGAACCAAACCAAAAGTGCTCAAAAACTCTGTGTATGCCGCAACAGGCAACCCACAATCCCTGAAAATATAGATTGAAATAATTAAAAACAATTCATATTATTAGATTTATAAATGATACAAGTAAGAGGATTGAATACATACATGCTCCCATATTTTTGTTGAGGCATATTTGAAATGAAAACAACATCAAAGGGATCAGTTTGTGCCTTGTCACTGTATGCTGAGTCATGAGACCAATCTATGCCTTGCTTATCTCTGTAAAAATCACTGATCCATAGATACAGAGGTACAAGCTTAGCAAGCTTACTATCTCAGAAGCCACATAGGCATCATGACCTGCTGATCTTTATGAGTCATATACTTTGATACATCTCTCCTTGAATGAGACAACTGCCAATATCCAATGAAGTTTGTCCTTCAACTTTACTGGTATCAAGACAATGTCAACAGTATGCCACGGTACATTAGCTAGCAATCTGTAGCCCCTTATGTACTCACATATCACATCCTCTTCTTTGGCTACATTTGCATTACTATCTGTAACAACATACCTGTCGAAGATTTCAGCAATTCTTGTCTTGAATATACAATCAACAGTTGTATACTTGAAGTTGATTGTTGGTTGTACTTGACCTTCTTTCTCAGGTAGTAAAATATGACATCAATATGCTATATAAAAAATTGAATACATAGCGTTAGTACATTGAATGAAATCAAGGGAAAAAAACTTCATGAAGAAACTTTATATATACATGTATTGTATGTTATAGAAACTGAATATAGAAGTATCTACTGCTGAAAATAAATTGAATATATTGTGTCCAGTTAGATACATACTGCTAAATACATTTGAGTATTTAATATTGAATACAGTAAAATACATACTGATAACTAAACATACTGCTATATATCAGTCGTACAGTTAAGAAACTAATGAGGAATACATACTGCTTTTAACAAATTGCTAGAGAAAATAGTGAAATAAATATAAATCTGAGTACAGTTAAATACACTAGATACCCAGAACTCATTGAATTGACCCCAGCAACAGATACAACAGAACTCATAGCATACATCTGTTTACATACCACATCAACAATATAAATACAAATGAATACAAAATTTGTATGAGTTCTCAAATTGTGAAATATACAATTAGACAAACCAAATAGAAAAAAATAAATTAAACATGAATTTAGAAGGGTTATCTTAGATTGTCATTCCATAGTTTACCGTCAAATGAGATAAGGTAAAACCAATTTTTTGAAGTGACTTGATTAACTCCAAAATCCAACGGTATATGCAGTGTAGACTTTTTTTTCTTGTAATGGTCTTCCAAATCATTTCTACAAGGAATTGGAAAAAATATTATATAAATACATATTATACATATCGGGGAAAAAACTTACTTTTGATCATGTTTAGCGAGAAGACCATCACGAACCCATTTCTTGTATTCCTGAATGACTAATGTAAGATGTGGTGCTGATATTAAATCATCTTCAAATGGGTGTTTTTTGTCAAATATGGGAGTCAACTTTACTAAGGTACCTATTGTTCATTGAAGTCATTAATAGAGACATTTAATTATAGATATCATGGGGGAAATAGATCATAACTTTATAATACATTATTTTTGTTTAATAATTTACTAACCGGAGGAGTCGAAGTGTGACTCGTAAGGCGAAGAATACCATCAACTTGGATGCAGATTCCTATGAGAGGGTAAAGGGGGTTGAATCAACATTTTTTGCTGCATGATGTATCACAATTCTAGTTTCTGGAATTTGACTTGGAAGAAACTTATCCGCCAATTAAAATTGTGATACATGCACTTCTTTGGATATACCCTCGTGGAATATAGGTGGTATGGTACACGGCACCTCAGATATAGTATTCCCCTCCATTCTTACTTCGCCACAAATAGGATTAACCTTTGTAGATGCATTTAACGTATCTCCGGTTGAAATAGCATGTGGGTGTTGATAGGCATGAATGTCGGTGTTCAGCTTCCTTTGCATGGCCTAATAATATAACCAATAGAATATATTAATTTAACACCTTATTCAGACGTGTATTCTGTTAATGTATACATATGTATATGAGTGTATTATAAATAGATTTCATATGTCATCAGCAATACACAAACTCATTCATGTTTTTGAATATATCTAAATACAATATGAAAAGACACTGGAGGAAGCACAAATCGGTGGTGGAAATTTTGAATACATATATATATCTACATACAACATGCAAAAGTAATTACTAAGTACAAAACAGCGAAGACACTTTTTGAATAGTTATGAATACCTCTACATACAATATGCAAAGATTAAAGAAATAACCTGTAACGATCCGACCGGTCGTTTTGAGCCCTAGCACGCCGTTCAGCAGTTTGAGGCCATGAGCAGCTTCAATTCAGGTATTTTGACTTGTACGCGTGGTCGGAATAAAATTTCGGGAAGTTCGGAGCTGACTTGGAGAGGAAATTCTCATTTCAGAAGCTTTAAAATGAAAGAATTAGCTAAGATCGGATTTTTGAGTAAACGACCTCGGAATCAGAATTCGAAGGTTCCAGCAGGTTCGTATGATGATTTCGGACTTGGGCGTATGTCCGAGTCGGGTTTTGAATGACCCGAGAGAGTTTTGGCGCCTATTGTGAAAGTTAGCATTTTGGAAGAAATTTTATAAGTTTAGGTTGAAGTGAATTTCAGTGTTATTGATGTCCATTTGTCATTTCGAGTCAGGGAGTAGCTCTGTATGGCGATTCTGGAGTTGGGAGCGCGATCGGAAGTGAATTCGGAGGTTCGTGGGTCCTTTTGGAGTCATTTGGCTAAAGATAGAAATTTGAAGGTTTTCGAGAAGTTTGACCGAAAGTGGACTTTTTGATATCGGGGTCGGAATCCAATTCTGGAAGTTGGAGTAGGTCTGTAATGTCGAATATGACTTGTGCGCAAAATTTGAAGTCAATCGGACGTGATTTGATAGGTTTAAACATCGAAAGTAGAAGTTTGAAATTCTAAAGTTCATAAAGCTTGGATTGGAGGTCGATTCTTGGTTTTGGCATTGTTTGATATGATTTGAGGCCTCGAGCAGGTCCGTAACGTGTTTTAGGATTGGTTGGTATGATTGGTTGGGGTCCCAGGGACCTCGGGTGGATTCCGGGTGGTTAACGGATCGGAAGTGGAATTTTTGGAAGGGCTGAAGGTTGCTGCTTCTGTCATAACCGCACCTGCAGTTGGTGGACCGCAGGTGCGAGACCGTAGATGCGGTCCTTGCATCGCAGAAGCGGCTCGGGTAAGCCAGGCCAGGAACCGCAGAAGCGGCCCCCAAGCCGTAGATGCGGCCTGGAGACCGCAGATGCGGTCCCAGCTCTTTGGCCCATTTTCGCAGGTGCGGCCCCTCCCTCGCAAATGCGGGACCGCAGATGCGGTCCCCTGACCGCAGATGCGGAAAATGCTGGCGGCAGAAAGGTGTTTTAGAAGTCGGGTTTTGGCCATTTCTCTCATATTTTCTTGGCTTGGGCGATTTTTGGGAGAGCTTCAAGTGGGATTTCTCATCATCAACGATAAGGTAAGCTAATCCCATCCATATTAAGTTAAATACATCGATTATGTATAGATTTTGGCATGTAAATTGGTAAAAATTTGGGGTTTTGGTAGAAAGACCTAGAAATTCATATTCTTGGAATTTGACCACGATTTTGGGTATGGAATTAAGAGGAAATTATATATTTGAGTTCGTGAGGCTATGGGTAAACTTATTCTTTGAAAATTTTGGAAATCCGGGCACGTGGGGCCTAGGACATTTTTGTCAACCTTTCGATCGGGGTTAGGAGTTGTTATAAATTGGATTAATATGAGTAATTTACCGTATATTAATGAATTTGCATAAACATTGGCTAGTTTTGGGAGTATTTAGCATCAATTCAAGTCTTCGGAAGGGCGTGGAATGCCGATTATGGATCTTCGGAGCGAGGTGAGTCTCCTTTCTAACCTTGTAAGAGAGAATTGTCCCCATAGGTGAAATAATTGGTTATGTGCTCCTATTTGTGGGGGCTACGTACGCATGAGGTGACGAGAGTCCGTGCGTAGCTACTATTATGTTATTGTCCGGGTAGTCTAGGACCCAAAAGCATGCCGGACTTGGAGTACTTGTAATGTTATGGATAGTATGAATTGCTGAAATCCTATCGAATTGGTAAATGAATTTCAAGGAGAATTAAACTTTATTCCTTAAATTATTAAAAAAGAATTGGCTTCTAATGGGACGAATATTCCCCGTAAAATTCTTAATTTGTTGTTGAGCATGTGTTTCTATGTGCACCTGCGTCGCATGTATGGTACGCGAGTAGGGTGATTGTTTATTTAAATTTGACCGCGTCACATGTATGATTCGCGAGCGGGGTAATAGATGCATCTATGGTTCGCGCCATTCGACCTCTGGCAGTGCACAGTTTAAATATTGTTGGATCGGGCCGTACGTCCTCGGCATGAGTTACGCATGCTTGTAATGCTTGCTGTGATAGTTGTTGATACTAATACCTGCTTTCCCCAACTTGAGATAATTATCGATTAATGGATTATGAATCCAAAAATTTTAATTAAAAAGGAACGCTCACCTGTTTAGTGACTCGTTTGAATTTTACTGTTGTTCTTAATGGATCTGTGAGTCATCGCATTAATAATATTATTACTGGACCTTTAGTAAGTGTCGAAGTTGCCATCTCGTCTCTACTTCTTTGAGATTAGGCGGGATACTTACTGAGTACACGTTGTTTATGTACTCATACTACACTTCTGTGCATTTTTGTTGCACAGACACTTGTACTACTAGTGGCCTATTGGCCGTAGCAGCATGGATGATACTGGGACTAGGTGAGTTGCATTACCCGAGGCGGACCGCAACTAGTATAGTCCCTTCCCGTATATTGTATTTACTTTCTGTCCATTTGTATTCCGGACGGATGTTGTATCGTATTATTTCTTAGAAATAGCTCATGCACTTGTGACACCGGGTTCTAGGGATGTCTATGGGTTTATTCAGAAATGTAAAAATTGTTAAATGTTTCATCATTTACTAAGTGGAATTTATCACGTATTGTTTTAAGCGCATAAAAGAAGTGATTTCAGAAAATATTTAAACGAGAAGTACTAGTTATTTTTTGTTGGCTTGCCTGACAGTGGAGTCCGGCGCCATCACGACCCTTAGTGGATTTTGGGTCGTGATATAACCACAAATACAGTGCATTTAGAATACATATAAATACATCTGCATACATGGTTCAATTAAAAGTATATACTAAAGAGGTTAAAAAATGTTAACCTCTGAATTCTCGCCAACATCTATATCACTTTGTGTTTGGCCTTTGGGATTATCTTGCAAGTTGGCATCAGATAAAATTTGAATACCATCATCACGTTTCCCCGTGTTTTTTTTTCTGATATACCCTTTCTGTATGCTGGTTGGCTTTAACCCGGTCAGAAAGCTTTTTAAAGTTTTCATTGATCAATGTTCATAGAGAAGTGAACTCGCCCATCACCTAATCAATACATAAATAATTAGAGAGGTGTTAGAAAAATATATGAAAGTTAATACATAAACTGTAATGTTTAATATGTTTTAACAAAACTCATATAATCTTTGAATGAATTTAGATCCTTCCTCAAAGAAGACACTTCATCTGTTATAGAATTTGTTGGCTTCTTATCATGCAATACAGTTTCTTTGATTTCAGATATGCTAGCAGGAGGAATCTTGGATTGAGTCTCTGCAATTGAGGGATCTATAATCTAATGTTTGCGCTTTTTGTGAGGCGCTGATGAAGATGGACCAACACTTGCATCATGTGACTTCTTAGGCTAAAGAGGCGGTGTAGGACTAAAGTCATCCGAATCATCTTTATTTTTGTCTGAATGAGTAGGACTATTCTCTACATCAACGCCTTCTGGAGGAATTTAAATAACAGCAAGCTCTATATCGCTTGGTTGGATGTCATTGTAAACAATCTGAAAATCGAAATACACTTAAAGTGAACGACCTTTGCTGTATTGTTACAAAATTATACTCATTGGATTAAATATGTAATCTGTAAACTGCTTTCTGTATTCTAATGTATTCAAGTTAATTTGGAAAACAGGGAAATAAAATGTAGGTTGTATGCAACTGTATTTAATATTTAATTCTAACACTGTATTATGTATTCTACAATATTTAACCCAATTTTGAAACAGGGCCATTGATGTCTGATGCACTGAACTATATTTCAATGAAAAATTTCAACAAATGATTTCACTAACAGAAATATATTCTTAAAAAAAATATCAGCCACTTAACGAATAGTAAATTACCATGTTTCCTTGGTCATTAAAGATGCCGTTCATCAGATAAGCATAAGTTGGCTGGTTGACAGTGGATTTCCAATTGAGTATTCTGGATATCCGGTTATTAACTCACAGTGCAATTTTGGGGTCAACCTTTGAACAACACTCGTAAAACCATACTTGCATAGCGAGAGGCATCCCAGCTATCCTATAGTACTTATTCTGAGAATCCATCTTCTTACTAAATAGATTTAATAAGGTATTGGAATGCATCCTTACCCCATGGATAATCAGAATATCTTCCACTCTCGACCAAGTCAAAATGTAGTCTTGGGATGATTGTGCTATTCTTCTCGGAGGAAAATATGAAAGTGTGTATGAAATACAACACAGATATCATGATGGCGTCCCTATCGTTGTCATGACCCCAATTCTTGTCATCAAAGCATGTCAACAAATATTTCTTCTTGACATTTTTTGCACCGCCAAAGTATGTATCAACGATCCTGTTAGGCACCTTTGTGTGGAACTGAAAATCTTCAGGGTCACCAACACAATTGAGACCAGTGACAAGCGCAAACTCCTTGATTGAAAAGGATAATGTTGTGTCATTGACGTATATTGAAAATACATCGTCATGACTTCCTTCCAGCTGCAGAACCATGAAGCACCTGAACAATTGATGTTGGACCTCACAACGCTTCATATCAAGGAAACTTCCAAAACAAGTAGTACCCAATATTTTGTACTGCTCTGGAGTAAGTTTTTCTTTGAGGTCGGAGACTATGTCTGTGTTAGTATATGAACTGATATGCAGTGATGAAATAGGCGGGTATTTCACAAATAGTTTAATTTCCTGCATACAACAAGAATTACAAAATGATTTCATATGTCATCAGCAATACATAACTCATTCATGTTTTTTAATACATATAAATACAACTAAATATAATATGCAAAAGACACTGGAGTAAGAACAAATCAGTGATGGAATAGTTGTATACATATAAATACATCTACATACAACATGCAAAAGTCATTGTAAATAAGTACAAAAATAGTGAAGGCACTTTAGAAATACTTATGAATACATCTACATACATTATGCAAAGGTCACTGTAATAAGTACAAATACAGTGAATGAACTTTTGAATATATCTAAACACATCTAAATACAATATGCAAACGACACTAGAATAAATAAGCACAAATCAGTGATGGAAATTTTGTATACATACATATACATCTACATACAACATGCAAAAGTCGTTGTAATAAGTACAAACCAGTGATGGAATTTTTGAATACTTATGAATACATCTAAATACAATATGCAAAAGTCAGTGTAATAAGGACAAATACAGTGAAGGCATACAAATAAATCAAATCAACAAATAAGAAGAGAAAGCTATGTATCCACTATTGCACACATATAAATACAATAACATACAATAAGAGAAACCCATTGGAGAAGGTAATACTCAATGTATGAGGACTCAAATACGTATTGATACATCAACAATTACCTTTTCGTCCCGTGTATCCGAGCTAGTTCTTGCATCGACCTCCTTTCCCTTAACACCTGAAGCATCATCCATAGGGTTTTTTCTCTTTTTCGCAACAGGAAGTATTGATTCTTTCAAAGGTTTCTCAACTTGGACTTCTTCAATGTGTCATTGCGTATTTTTGTTCTCCTCTTTGCAATTGTATTTGTTGCTGAACCTGCAAATTCCAATTCCGCTTGAGTGATTTGCAAAGAGAAAGAGGGCCCATCGAAATTTAGTACTTCGGTGGGTATACCTTTGGTAACCTTCTTCTGGGATGTTGAATCGGCCATCGAGAGAAAATCTCAAGTTTTCTGTTGAAAGCATAACAATGGTTATTGTTTATAAAAAATTAGTGGAGATAAACAGATGATACAAAATACAAGCGAAATTCTAACAAGTTAAATACTTACCACAACTATTTTGGAGCAAAAACTATAGAAAATTGAGAGAGACAATGCAGATGAAGAAGTGAAGAATCGTGGTGACTGAGAATGGGGAAGAGCTGGCGATGTTAGTGAGAGAAATTGGAATTGAAAAATCGTGGTTTCTGACAATGGGGATGAAAATGGCGTGTATGAAATTAGAGAGAGAGAGAATGTGGAGAGAGAAGTTTACATCAAATACGGTAATTATGTGAGAAAAATTTGAAAAAGGAAAGAGAAAAATAATACATAGCGTATATATGGCTTAAGGGTAGGAGGTAACCATAAATAGATATTTTACTATAAAAATTAAAAGGTAGCTATAGAAAATAATATTTTGAAAGGGTATTTATTTAAAATAAATAAGGTGTTAACCTTTGCTATAGGAGGTAAAAATTCCTTTTTTTAAACGTATATTTCGGCTAATTATTCTTGGGCCAAATGCAGATTCTCGTTTTATGCTAACTTAGTACTATGTCATATCAGCTTCCTCTGAATTCTATTATGGATAAACCATCTTTAATTTCCAACACCACACTGAAAGTTTCAGCCCTTAATTTGAATTTTGGCATCTTGAACTTGAACTATAATTAGTCAAATTTTGGCTATAAAGGATATATTTGCCTAGGAAATTTGAAGTTGTATATTGTATGTCAAAATAACCAACATGCGTTAATTTTCATTTTGACTTAGCTGTCAGGTATCTGCTGTCTCACTTTTCAATATACTTTAGTCCCACATTTAGTCCAAACCAAGATTAACATATGCTCCCAAATGTTGCCACCCGCTTCCTCTTGCAACTCCTATGATATAGAAAGAAGAAATAAGCAATTTGAAGTACTTGCAGAAAGTAAAGGGCTAATATGTATAATACATCTTGAGTCTCAACTTGGAAAAGTGATCATAGAATTGTACTGCTTAGAACATCAACATAATTATCAAGAGTTGTTTGAATCCAAGTCTGATCCCTATTTTAACATTTATTTCATTGGTGAAAACTTAGTTAACGTGTATGACTAAATAGATACTGACACGGATCTAATTATACAATAGAGAAGAAATAGAAGAGGGAAAACCATGACAATATTTGTTTGACCCAAAATTCACTAAGGGTAGTGATGGCGCCGGACACCATTGTCATGCAAGCCAACACTAAATAACCAGTAACTTCTCTTTTGAGATATTTTTGAATTCACTCTTTTTATACATTTAAACAATAAAGAATAAATTTCACTGAATAAATAATAATATTTTTTTTTAACAATATCAAAATACTGACTAATCCCATAGACATCCCAGAACCCGGTGTCACAAGTGCATGAGCAATTACTAAGAGAATCGAATAAAGTACAATCACTGTCCGGAATACAAATTGGACAGAAGCAAATACAATACGCTGGAAGAGACTATACTGGCTGCGGGTCGCCTCGAGAAATGCAGCTCACCTAGTCTCCGTATCATCCATGCTGTCACGTCCAGTAGGCCGCTAGAAATACCTGTACATGTGCAACAAAATGCATAGCAAGTGTAGCATGAGTACGGAAACAACGTGTACTCAGTAAGTATCCCGTCTAATCTCGAAGAAATAGATACAAGAGGTCGACTTCGACACTTACTAGTGGTCCAATAATGATACACCAATAATATAATAAATTGAGAATTTTTATAAAAATGGATGTAACTCAGTAGAATGAAGCAAGTAAACAATTCTTTCTTTTATAGGAAATTCCCAAATTCTTTTTCATCATTTATACATTTGTTCTCAAGCCGGGAAGAAACAATATCGACTTCAATAAATTTCAAGGCAAGTAATACAGGCATGCGCAAATCATGTCGAGATCGTACGGCCCGATCCAACAATATTTAAACTGTGCACTGCTAGAGGGTCGAATGGCGCGAACCATAGATGCATCTATTACCCCGCTCGCGAATCATACATGCGACGCGGTCAAACATAAATAAACAATCACCTTGCTCGCGAATCATACATGCGACGCAGGTACACATAGAAACACATACTCAAACATTCATTCAAAACATTCATCGAGGAGACAATTATTCAAGAAGGCGTAAATTTTCCTTTTTACAAGTCATGAAAATGAAGTTTTACTTTTTTTAGAAAATTATTTGCCACTTCGATATGATTTAAGCAATTTAATCTATCAATAAGGTTGCATTTATTACAAGTAAGCATGATTTTGGGTCCTAGACTACCCGGACATAAGCATAATAGTAGCTACGCGCGGACTTTCGTCACCTCGTGCGTACGTAGCACCCACAATTAGCAGCACATATTCAATTAATTCACCTATGGGGACAATTCCCTCTTACAAGGTTAGAAAGGAGACTCACCTCGCTCCGAAGCCTATATCCCAATTCAAGAATGCGCTCAAACCTCCAAATTGGAGCCGAACGATCCAAAACTATTCAAATGGGGTAAGAAACTAGTCAATACATGCTCAAAAGTTCATATTCTAATTATTAAACCAATTTCCCAACCCTAAATGCAAGGTTCCTAAAATTCATCCCCGGGCCCACGTCCCCGGGTTCTGGAAACTTTTGAAGAATGTTGTTACCCATAACCTAAGGATCAATAATATGTAATTTCGACTTCATTCCATCACAAATTTCGTGGTTAAATCTTGTTTTTATCAAACTCTAGGTTTTTCATCTAAACCCTTGATTTTCCCTAATTTTCACATGTTAATCTACCCATAATCTATGTATTTAACTCATGTTGTGTAGAAATTACTTACCTCAAAGTGCTAGGTGAAAACTCTCTTCCAAAATCTCCAAAAATCGCCTAAGAGGATGAAGGAAATAAGCTAAATGGTCTAAGTCTCGAAATTAATAGCTAGACACAGGCCTCTGATGTCGCATCTGCGACACCAGGTTCGCAAATGCGACAAAAGCCTCACAAATGCGAAGCCTGCTCCCCCCCCCCCCCCCGGTCATCGTCCCATTTGCGACAAGAAGGTCGCAAATGCGAGCTTCACAAATGCGATCTTCGCAAATGCGAAGATTCCATCGCAAATGCGACCCCCGACTGGACTGGCCCATTTCGCAAATGCGATAAGGGTTTCGCAAATGCGAACCTTTCAGGCCTCGTAAAAGAGACCCAATTGTCGCAAATGCGAACGATCCCCCCAGCTGCCCAGGTTTGCCAATGCGAACAGAACCTCGCAAATGCGATGACCGCATTTGCGACCAAAACATCGCAATTGCGATCATACCAGTACCAGCAATCCTATTTCTTAGCAAATCACTCCGAAGCTATCCCGAATCTCACCCGAGCCCCCGGGGCTCCAAACCAAACACTCGCACAAGTCTTAAAACATAACACGGACTTGCTTGAAGCCTCAAATCACATCAAACAACGCTAAAACCATGAATCGCACTCCAATACAAGCTTAATGAACTTTAAGATTTCAAACTTCTACTTTAAGTGTTTAACCTGTCAAATCATGTCCGATTGACCTCAAATTTTGCACAGAAGTCATATTCGACATTGCAGACCTACTCCAACTTCCGAAATCGGAATCCGACCCCGATATCAAAAAGTCAACTCTCGGTCAAAATTCTCAAAAACCTTTAAATTTCTATTTTTAGCCAATGACTCCAAAATGACCCACGGACCTCCGAATTCACTTCCGATCATGATCCCAACACCAGAATCACCATACGGAGCTATTCCCAAACTTAGAATCCAAACGGACTTCGATAACACTGAAATGCACTTCAACCCAAACTTATAAAATTCTTCCAAAAATGCTAACTTCCACAATAGGTGCCGAAATGTTCTCGGGTCTTCCAAAACCCGATCCGGACATAGCCCAAGTCCGAAATCATCATACAAACCTACTGGAACCTTCAAATCCCGATTCCGAGGTTGTTTACTCAAAAATCCAATCTTAGTCAATTCTTTCAACATAAGGCTTCTGAAATGAGAATTCTCTCTCCAAATCAACTCCACACTTCCCGGAATTCAATTCCGACCACGCGTACAAGTCATAATACCTGAAGTGAAGCTACTCAGGGCTTCAAATCGCTGAACTACGCGCTAGAGCTCAAAACGACCGGTCGGGTCGTTACAATATTCTCCTTGTGATCCAAAAGTGATTGAAAGTGTTGGAGAAATATGCAAGACGTACTGATACACGTCGGATGAGCATGCCTAACGAGGATGATTTTTGAAGTCAACGTCATAGTATTAGAGCGCTTTAAAGGAGTCAAGATCAAGAAGGCTATTTTGGCAATTTAACTATTTATGCTAGTCTTATAATTAAGGTCTACTTAGCTTCCTTTAATAGCTAAGAGTATTTTGGTTATTTAGCCTAAATGTTCTAGTATAAATAACTAAACAATAGTGTATTTAGAGTTAGACTTAATAAATGGTAAATTTGAAGTCATGCAAATCTCACATCTATCTTTATTTTTAATTAATGCATTTATGAATTTCAAATCTAGGCTATTTTTGATTAGGTCGTTGGGCCAAGTGACATGGGCCTTAATTCTTCCTGAAATATTAACATTCTTTAAGGTGAAAGGAAATAGAGGAATTTCATTGACCACCATATTTAAGTAGCTATTAACGTGCTATAGCTACAATATCCATATTTACTGGCCGTAGCTACAATTTTATTGCTACTATGCTGTATTTCATGTATTCGCACGACTGTTTTTATAAATACAGTAAGGTAATTCACCTTAAAAAATGGGAATTACAGTTGTTTAATTATGTATTCTATGTGTTCGCACGACTGTATTTATAATACAATAAGGTAATCCGCCTAAACAATAGGGATTACAACTGTTTAATTTTGTATTCCATGTATTCGTGCGACTCTATTTATAAATACAGTGAGGTAATCCGCCTAAAAATAGGGATTACAACTGTGTAATGACGGAAAACGCAATAAATCAGCGCATATCAATTCAATTGTATACACTGTATTTAATTCAGATGTATTCATTCTTATATATTTTACATTGTATCTAATTTCACTATATTGAATTCAGTTGCATTCAAATAACGAAAAATCAAGAAATTGGGTGTATACACCTCTATTCAATTCGGCTGTATACACTGTATTCAGTTCACCTATATTCATTCTTAACTATTTTACATTGTATTTAATTCACCCTATTCAATTCGATTGTATTCAAATAAATATCACACTCTGAATGCACTTCAGACTAAGGTATTAGCGAAAAACAATTGAATCCTATCTTATCGAAATAGGATTCCAGTGAAGTAGAAGAGTGTAGAAGAGCCATTCCGGGATTTCATACCCAATAGGTGGCATCTCTCTTTGTGAATAAAATTAAAATAATAACAATAACATATAAAAAGCAACTGGTAATATTAAAGAAAGGATTTTATTTTGGGAGATCGGGAGGGTAGCTAAAGGCGGGGGTAAAGAAAGAAAAGAGTTCAGTGAGTGAATATTATATTAATTGATTGGATATAAAGATGCAACTTTGCACCTAAGGATGACAATGGGACAGTGCGGGTGCGGTGCGGGGTGGGTTTCAGTGCTCGCGGGACGGGACGGGTTATAGCGTTTGCGGGGGCGGTGCGGTGCAGGGGGTTCTAATTTTTTAAAATAAATTAATGCGGGGCAGGACGGGGCGAGGTTCGGGATTTTAGTTTTTTGAATTAAAACCTAAAACGCTGCTCTGCTCATATTTAATGAGATGTGTTCTTGCTTTATGGGATTAGTTAGAATTCTTTTTCTTCTTTCGGATTCTGTGATCTCTGTTCCAAGAGAATTTGATACTTAAGTCTCAAATGAAAGGTCAAAGTGCATTACATATAGATTACCAAGCAATATATAAGAAACGCAAAAATACTAAATTGTTAGCTTCTCATAAAGGAACCAAAAATAGTTTGTAAGAAATGCAACTTTAATATGTAATAGACAGTTAGACAATACGAAAGTTGAAAAATATGAGAAAACATAGAATTACTCCATATGCACAAAGTAAGTGGAGTTAATACCAACAAAAGAAGCAAAATTAAGAAAAATTGCATAAAATTTCTCTAAAAAAAAGAATATATAAATTATAATGCATTGGAATATGGTATCTTTTGATAATATTCTCAAATTAGAAAAAAAAAAATTATGCGGCGCGGGTTTGCGCCAGGCGGGGCGGGGCGATTTAAAAACAGCAAATTATACTTTGTGGGGTGGGGCGGGTTGAAACCTTCGCGGGTTTACGCGAGTTTGCCCCTCAACCGCACCGCCCTGCACCGTTTGCCATCCCTATTTGCTTCTTTTATTCTTTTGGAAGATCTTGCTATGGCTACAGAGAGTTTATTACTCAAATAGTCATTCAACTATTGAAATTGCCTATAAAAGTTATCTTTCTTTCGTTTGTAATACCAATATCACTCAACTATGCCTATAGCACTCATAAGGTCACTCAACTAGATTTCTCAAAGTTTTGATTGCCAAATACTTGTTTTACCCTCTAAATTATCAATTTTTATCTTCTTTTTATTTTTTTAAAACCTTTTAATATTATGATATTTTTATCTTTTTGTTACGACTCAAAATTCCCACCCTCGGGACCGTGATGGCGCCTAACATTTCAATTACTAGGCAATCCAACGTTATATGTAGTTATTAACCATTTTTTAACAAAATTTCAAATACGATGACAATAAAGAAACTGAATAGTCTGAAACAAGGTAAATAAACTAATAAGTGACGAAATTCAACAACAAATCCCGGAACTAGTGTCACGAATACATGAGCATCTAAGATACTACAAATAATGGTCTGAAATAAACATAAATGTCTGAATCAAATAAACAACTGAAAGAAGTAGAAGGGGACATCAGGGCTACGGGCGTCGTGCAGCTTTACCTCAAGTCTCCTCTGAAAAGTTGGATCCGAGCAAGTCTATTGGGACCAACTCCGGTATCTGCACAAGAAGTGCAGAGTGTAGTATGGGTACACCCGACCCCATGTACTCTATAAGTGTCGAGCCTAACCTCGACGACGTAGTGACGAGGATAAGGCAGGTCACTTACTGTCACGACCCTAACCCCGAACCCGGTCGTGATGGCGCCTCTCGTGAAGACAAGACCAGCCGAACCAATACAACACACCTTTTGAAGCAGTTAATGATCACAAAACAGTTTAAAGTATGATTTGCTAGTAATAAATTCGCAGAAACATAGACAACAGTAAGGGAAAACCATCCCGACACAGCCCAAACCGGAGTGTCACAAGTCACGAGCGTCTAAGATAACAAATCTCTCAAATGTAACTACAGAGTCTCAATACTAGAATGGAAAGTAAAGATATAGATAGGGAGGAGCTCCAGGCTGCGAACGCGGGAAGCTACCTAAAGTCTCCTCGAAGATCCGCCTGAGCTGGGACGAGTCAACACTCGGGAGCAGGACCTGCTATGCCTGAATTTGCACACACGGTGCAGGGAGTAATGTGAGTACTCCGACCCAGTGAGTAATAAATATAAATAATGGCTGAAAGCAAGAAAATATGCGAAAACACAAAGTAATCTATACAGAAGCACTAAAATCACTTAAAACGGTAAAATCAATAAAATAATCAAGAAAAATCCCTTTAACAAGTAAAACAGGTAAATTGACAGGTAGAAATAACAAGTAAAAATTCGCCCCTCGGGCACAGTATTAGTCACTCAGAACAGTATCAGCCCCTCAGGCTCACTCTCAGTACAGATGGGTACCCGCGCTCACTGTGTGTGTGCAGACTCTGGAGGGGCTCCTTACAGCCCAAACGCTATATCAAGCCACCTCGTGGCATCATCTCTCGGCACTCGGCCTCACATCACTCAAGCCACCTCGTGGCATATGAAAGTATCTCAGGCCCTCGGCCTCATATCACTCAGCATATCCTCACATATGGCCCTCAGCCTCACTCAGTCCAGAAATAATCACAAGCCCCTCGGGCATTAGTAAAACAATAGTTCTCAGCCCAAAATATCATTTAGAAATATCATTTAAGTTCCAAATCGGAGTAAAAGTGGCTGAGCTTACAAAACAATAGATATCAACAGGACTGAGTTCAAGTAATAAGTCAACACCCTGAGGAAATAGTAATAAAAATCCCCGGAGGGTTCAAATAGTTGTCACGAAGCCCAAATATGGCAATCAGCCCAAATAATGATGATAACAAATAAGTTTCAGTCAAATACGCGGTAAAATCATCAGTCGGGACGGACCAAGCCACAATCCCCAATAGTAAACGACCCTGCGCTCATCATCAAGCACGTGTCTCACCTCAATATAGCACTACGATGTGCAAATTCGGGGTTTCAAACCCTCAGGACATCATTTAACATCATTACTCACCTCGAACCGGCTAAAACTCTAGCTCGCGACGCCTTTTCCCCTCGAATAGGCCTCCACACGCGTCGAATCTATCCGAAATCAGAACGAATACGTCACAATACGCCAAGGAAACAAAGCCCAAGCGAAAACAATCGAAAAATATCAAAAAACCCGAAATTAGCAAAACCTGAGACCCGGGCCCACTTCTCGAAACTCAGAAATTTTTATGTCAACGGGTTCCTTATCACTCCACGAGTCTATGCATATAAAGAACACCAAAATCGGAGTCCAAATGACCCCTTAAATCCCAAATTAAAAATCCAAAATTCCAAGCCCTTGTTCTTCCATTTTTGTTCAAGTTTCCAAGAATTTCTAGGTAGATTTCACAATAGAATCACGCTTTAGGTTCAAAAATCTTAACTCCAATCAATTCTCCTTGGATCCCTCTTAAAGCTCTCAAAATGCTCAGCTATGGAGGAAAAATGACTAAAAATCGCGGATGAAATGTTTATAAACTTTCTGCCCAGTTCTGATATTTCTTCTATGCGATCGCGAAGCACAAAAATTCAACCCCAAATTTTTACCCTATGCGATCTCGTACAAACACCTGCGATCGCAATGCATAAGCTCCTGACCTTACGTGATCGCGGACTCACTCCCGCGTTTCGCATTGAACAATTTCCATCCAAGCCCCCAGGTCCATTTAACACTATGCGATCGCGACCCATTATCCGCGTTCGCGATGAACAACTAAACAGCTCCCACAAATCCTCCTATGCGATCGCAGGACCCCTCATGCGATCGCAGAGAACAAAGTTCTGCAACACTGAACCTGTAACTTTCTGCTATCTTTTAAGGCACGAAATGGTCCGATCGACCATCCGAAACTCACCCGAGGCCCCCGGGACCTCAACCAAAGGCACCAACACATCCTAACACCTTATTCAAACTTGTTCCAACTATCAAAACACCTCAAACAACATCAAATTACCCAAAACACATCGGATTCAAGCCTAACTTTCTAAAAATCTTCCGAATTACGCTTTCGATCAAAAATCTAACCAAACCACGTCCGAATAAACTGAAATTTTGCACACACATAACAAATGACATAACAAAACTATAGCAACTCTCGGAATTCCATTCCGACCCTCGGATCAAAATCTCACCTACCATCCGGAAATTGCCAAAATATCAACTTCACCAATTCAAGCCTAATTCTACTCCGGACCTCCAAAACCAATTCCGATCACGCTCCTAAGTCACAAATCACCTCTTGAAGCTAACCGAACCATCGGTACTCACATCCGATCCCTCTAACACATAAGTCACCATCCGGTTGACTTTTCCAACTTAAGCCTTCTTAAAAGAGACTAAGTGTCTCATTTCTTACCAAATCCACTCCGAACGCAAACTAATCAACTTGATCACATAAAACACGGATAACGAAGCATAACGAAGCAGAAATGAGAGAAACAGAGCGGTAACTCATGAGACGACTGGCCGGGTCGTCACACTTACATTAACTTGTACGCAATACTAATAATAATAATAATAATAATAATAATAATAATAATAATAATAATAATAATAATAATAATAATAGTAATAATAATAATAATAATAAAGAAGACAGGAATAGAAGTAAAGCAGGTAATTAATATCAATGAACTCAAAACCAACTAACAGAGAGTCCAGAATAACAGGTCATATAACTCATTTCAATTACCGAGACCAATCCAACAGTCACAAGAAAATATAACTTTTATCAACATGTTACGACGTGCAATCCAATCCCATAATATTAACTTTGAATAATCTGTTGTGGCGTGCAACCCGATCCACCATATAATCATATGTCAACATCATAATCCATCCTTATTCTGCCATCTCGGTTCATTACTGATTGAATATATGGGTCCACCAACTTCTATAGAGAACCAGGTTCATTATCAGGTTTGACAACTACTCACACACAGAATAGAAGTTAAATGACATGAGGAATTTTATGTGAAAAATTCCCAGCTCAACGGGATTAAAAACCACGACCTACCCTCGTAGGATTTCAACTTCACTATTGAGGAACTTTGAGATTACAACCTTTGCAACCTAGGAATTAAACTCTTAATCCCTCACTAACTTGTAATACACCTATTACAAGCCACTTTGCAATAACTCTATTACAAAGACTTTAAAACTAGACTAACTCTAGCCAAGACTTAAACACGTAGTTTTAAAGTTTACAAAGACGTTCCTATAAAGTGCTTCTAAATAAGCTGGATAGGAATTACAACTTGAAGAGCAATTACAAAGTTACAACCCAACTAAGGACACACAATAACTCGATGTGGGAACTTGTCCGTAGTTGCTTTGTTCTTTGTTCTTGAGGCACTTGAAACTTGCTAGCTGAATAGTCATGTGAGTGAGCTTGAGTAAAATTTCTAAGTTTTCAAGTGTAATGTTTTACCTCCCTTGAATTCATATATACATATGTGATCTCACTAAGAATGATGCAACCAAGGTAGGTAAGAAGTCTTCTCTGGAAAGTTGACTGCAGCACTGTTCTGCACAATAGCGTGTGCAGGCAGCAACTTTTCAGCTGCAGAGTTGACTTCGTATAGTCTCCTCAGGAACTGGAAGGGACTTGTCCCCTCAGCTGTTCCTTCCACTCTAAGGAGTTGAATCATATTCCACGATGAGTCCCAACCTGGAATCTTGTGAACTTGAGGTCTTGTGAATGTGTAACAGGTTTCTTATCTGGTTTTGGATAGTAAGTTTGTTAGATCATCAAAACATAAAGTAAAGTACTTATAATCGAAGTACATGTAACCTATCAATTACCTTTCATTTCCGTTGCGGCGTGCAACTTTCTTGCCAAACAATTCCAATCAACAATACTAATTTAACAACCAAGATTTACAAGAAGTTCTACATCAGGAGAATAAATGTACGAACAATGGGGAACAATATGATAATCAAAGAATCTCAAACAACTCGGAGGTCTCAACTTTACCAATTCAACGGTATTTATTAACTAACAATTCGTACAAATGAAACCACATTATTGGAGGCAAGAAATGATACAGAACTATAAGACAATCAAGTTATAAGACAATCTAGATATGTAAGAAAGCAAATATAGGCAAATAGTAAGTAAGTCTGAAATTGTGGAAGGAATGGGCAATTAAATACAAGTAATACGAAATGGCAAGAATCAAATATAGCATGGAAGTCAAACAAGCACGTAGCAACTAAGGCATTTAACAAGATATACAATGAAAAAACAAAAGCATGGGAACAAGTAATACAACAATGCATATATACTCGTCGCCTCGCATATACACCGTTTCTCATATAATGCACACAACATGTAGTTCAAGGGTCCCTAATTCCCTCAAATAAATGTTAGACCCAACACTTACCTTGCTCTGCAATCAATTCAAAGTTCAACCACGGCCTTGCATTTCGAACAAGCCTCCAAACCAACTAGATCTAGCAAATTATTGACCAAAAGATTCAAAATAAGCTTTAGAAACTGTCCACAAATGAAAGAGGTTCAATTTAGATTGTCTTTTAAAAGTCAACTAAAGTCAACTCGGGACCGCTTGGTCAAAATCAAAATTCAGACCAAAACTCAAATACACATTCACCCCGAGCCCGGTTATGTAATTTATTTCGAAATCTGACCTTAATCTAGGGTCTGAATCTCAATTTTATAAAATTTCCTAATTTTACCAAAATCCCTAATTTCTACCATGGAATTCCTAAATTTGATGTTGAAATCTCTTGAAATGTAATGGGTAATTGAAAAGAAATAGATTTTAGTCACTTATAATAAATTTAGGAAGAAAATCTCTTGGAACAATCGCCTCTAGGGTGTTTAGGGTTCAGAAAATGTGAGAAATGAGCTAAGTCCCATTTCCCCAATCTTTTACCCACTTGAGGATGTCGCAATTGCGATGTCTTGTTTGCATTTGCGAACGTCGCATATGCGAGAAAGGTGTCGCAAATGCAAAGCATGTCTCAGACTCAGAGAGGTCATGAATTCGATATTTTGTTCGCAATTGCGAACACCCAACCTCCGCAATTGCGCACTTTTGCTTCACAAATGTGAAGCCTGCTTGAGAACAGCTGAGTCGCAATTGCGATCAAAAGTGAGGTCCGCAAATGCGAATATCTTCCTCGCAAATGCGAGTCCACCCCAGCCAGCCCATGCCCATAAATGCGAAGGTTTTTTACAGAAGGGGGGCTCGCATTTGCGAGCCAAACCTCACAAATTCGAAATCTGCAATAGAACACCAGCACTGATACTGCACAGCAGACTTCCTCTATGCGAAACAAATCCAAAAAATGTTCGAAACTCACCCGAGCCCCTCGGGCTCCAAACCAAGCATACACATAAGTGAAATAACACCATACTAACTTTCTCGCGCAATCAAATCACCAAAATAACACCTAAATCTACGAATCAATCCTCAAAACAAATAAGTTTTCAATGTGGAACTTGTAATGACCCGACCGGTTGTTTTGATATATAGCGTGTCGTTTCGCAGTTTGAGGCCTTGAGTAGCTCCAATTCAGGTATTATGACTTGTACGTGTGGTCGGAGTTGAATTTCGGGAAGCTCGGATTTGATTTGGAAAGAAAATTTTCTTTTGGAAGCTTTAAGTTGGAAGAGTTGACCAACGTTTGACTTTTGAGTAAACGATCTCGGGATCGGGATTTGAAGGCTCCAATAGGTTTGTATTGTGATTTCGGACTTGGGCGTATGTCCGGATCGGGTTTTGGATGACTCGGGAGCGTTACGACGCTTATTGTGGGAAGTTGGCATTTTGAAAGAATTTCATGAATTTGTTGAAATGTGTTTCAATGTCATCAATGTCCGTTTGGGATTTCGATCCTGGTAATAGCTCCATATGGTTATTCTGTTCTTTTGAGCACGTCCGGATGTGGATTTAGAGGTCCGTAGGTTATTTCGGGGTCATTTGGCAAAAATTGGAAGTTTAATATTTTTGGGAAGTTTGACCGAGAGTGGGTTTTTTGATATCGGGCTCGGATTCCAGTTTCGGAAGTTGGATTAGGTCTGTAATATGGAAGGTTACTTGTGTGCAAATTTTGAGGTCAATCGGATGTGATTTGATAGGTTTTGGCATTGAATATAGAAGTTAGAAGCTCTAAAGTTCATTAAGCTTGAATTGGGGTTCAATTCGTGATTTTAGCATTGTTCAATGTGATTTGAAGGCTTGACTAAGTCCGTATTGTGTTTTAGGACTTTTTGGTAGGGTTGGTTGAGGTCCCGGGGGCCTCGGGTGGATTCCGGACGGTTAATGGATCGAGTTTGTGTTTGGGGAAAGTATTGAGGCTGCTGGTATCTGGTGCGATCACACCTGCGTGGAAAGGGCCGCAGGTGCCGCGATGTGGTCGCAAAAGCGACATTTGGACTGATCTAGGAGGGCCGCAGATGCGAGGATGTTTTCGCATCTACAAGCCCGCAGATGCGAGGAAAGCTCCGCAGAAGCGGAATGCGAGCTGGGCAGCTGGAGTCGGAAAAGCAAAAGTCTCCGCATGTGCGAGACCGCAGGGGCGCGTTTGGCATCGCAGGTGCAGAGTTGTGCTGGGCAGAGGGTATGCACAGGTGCGAGGTTTTGGCGGCACCTGCGAGACCGCATATGCAATGAAGCGGCCGCATGTGCGGTAGTCGAGCTGGGCAGTGTCCTTTTAAAACAAAGGGTTTGGCTCAATTCCACTTCATTTCGTCCATGGGAGACGATTTTTGGAGCAATTTTTGAGTGCCATCTTCATCAACTATTATGGGGTAAGT
Source organism: Nicotiana attenuata (assembly GCF_001879085.1). Lineage (NCBI taxonomy): Eukaryota > Viridiplantae > Streptophyta > Magnoliopsida > Solanales > Solanaceae > Nicotiana > Nicotiana attenuata. The sequence continues at coordinate 43,214 of NW_017674281.1, read as the reverse complement.
GCTTTCTTCACATTGTGAGTTAAATACATAGTTTTTATATGGATTCAAGCATGGAAATAGGTAGAAATTTGTGAGATTTTGAAAGAAACCTAGAAATTGATATTTTTGGATTTTTACCACGAAATTGGACATGGAACTTGGAATAAATTATATATTTGAGTTAGTAATATTATGGGTAATGTTTATTTTCGAAAATTTTCGCAATCCGGGCACGTGGGCTCGAGGGTTGGCTTTATCAATCTTTCTAATGGAGTTGGAAATCATTATAATTTGATTTATAATGAGTATTAGAGTATATGTTTATGAATTTGCACATTGATTGACTAGTTTTGGAGCGATGGGCACCGGTTTGAGGTGCTAGAGCGGCGTTGGAGCCGATTATGGAACTTCGGAGCGAGGTAAGTCTCTGTCTAACTATGTGAGGGGGAAACTAACCCTAGGTGATGTATTTAATATATGTGACTTGTTGGGGGGGGGGGGTTACACATGAGGTGACGAGAGTTCGTACGTAATTAGATTCATGTTATTGTTCGGGTAGACTTAGGTTCACACCATGCTATACCTATATTATAGGGGTTATCCTTGCTCGTTTAGTTTCTTTATTTCGCATTACAACTTGAGACTAGACGTGCGTAGAGTGATAGACTTGCTATTGTAGAGATTTGACGAGTTTCATGATTAGCCGCGAAATAATTGTGTCCCTCTTACGGATTCCTCCTGCGCTATGCGTTTTCATCGAAAGGTTTTCGTTAAAATTATAACTCACGCGTTTATTCTTGAGTGGGGTCAAGGATCCGTTAAAGATTCTTATTCTAATGGGATCGGGCCGTTCGCCTCGACAGGATTATGTACCACACTCTTATGGGAGCGGGCCGTTCGCCTTGGCAGTAATAGATGCATCTATGGTTCGTGTCATTCGACCCTCGGCAGTGCACATATTATGATGGGATCGGGTCGTACGCCTTGGCATTTCTATAATACTCTCATGGAATCGTGCGTAATATTTGACAAGAAGTCAGTGTATCTATGAGTCTTCCTGATTTGGATTATGACGACCTATCTGGTGAGATCCATTATATATATATATATATATATATATAGGAAATTGCTAATTGAGAGCTTGAGTTTATTGTAGAGAGGAGGATTGTACCACATATTTACACTTGTTTATTTCATTTGTTTACTCTACCCCATATCTATTTACTTCTTATTGTATCTGTCTTATTGGACCACTCGTAAGTGTCGATGTCGACCCCTCGTCACTACTTCTCTGAGGTTAGCCTAGATACTTACTGGGTACACGTTGATCTATGTACTCATGCTACACTTGCTGCACATTTTTTGTGCAGGTACATATATGTCAGGTGGTCTTTTGTGCGTAGAGGCGCGGCTATTGCGGGGACTTACCGTGAGTTGCATTTTATATTACGATCCGCAGCCTGTAGAGTATGCATCAGAGTTATTTATATTCTCCTATCTAATTTGTATTCCACACAGAGGTTGTATTTTATTATATTTCCTAGTTGATGCTCATGCACTTGTGACACCGATTTTTGGGGGTGCTTATGGGTTGTTCTTTATTGTAGTTGTGAAAACATTATCACTTGCCTTGTAAATTCTATTTCATACTATTTAATTGATGAATTTCAAAAATACTAAAATGAGTAATTAAGTTAATCATTCACCGTTGGCTTGTTTGACGACGATGTTTGACGACGGTGTCAGGCGTCATCACGAACTTTAGTGGATTTTGGGTCGTGACAGAACTCAAGAACACTAGAATCGCATTTAAGTGTCTGAATCATGTCAAATCAATTTCGAATTGAACCAAATTTTGCAGACAAGTTTCAAATAGTAATACGAAACTATTCCAAGTTTTAACATCAAAATCCGAACCCATTAGCCAAGAAGTCATCTTGGTCAAACTTAGTAATTCTTCAACTCTCAAAAATGCTAATTTCCAGCAAAATGAGTCAAAACAAGTTAGGACTTTCGAATTCAATTTCGGGCATACGCTTAAGTCCCAAATCATGATACAGAACCACCGGGACCGTCAAAATACTAATCCGGGTCCGTTTACACAAAATATTGGCCGTGGTCAGCTCAAGTCATTTTAAAGATAAAAATTTACATTTTACTTGGATTTTTCACATAATGATTTTCCGGAATAAGACGTGGACTGTGCACGTAAATCGAGACACGCTAAACGGAGCTAATCGGGGTCAATGAAGGCTAAAGCTCAAAATGACCTATCGGGTCATCACACTTTTTAATTTATATTATGGGCATACCTATAGAATAAATAAATTTTATTTATAAATTAAAAAATAAAATAGTATTTAGAATATATAATGTTGGAATTATAAAATATTGAGCATAGTAAAAAAAATTAATTATAACAATTTGGTTGTAATAATAATTTCGATATTAACAACAAAAACTCAAAAAAAATATTTACACAATTGAGAATGAAAGAAAATAACGGTCTTATAATATATATTTCATGCACGTAATATAAATATATTTTTATAATATACATTATATATTCTTGAAAATTATGCCCAGTTCTATTATTATTCAGACATTATATATGCTAGAAAATATATTTTTTATTTTTTATTTTATAGATACAATTTATTTGTTCCATAGGTAAGTCCATAATATCAAATACATATTTTAGAGGATAAGATAGGTATTTGACAATCAAAAGTCTGAGAAATCTAGTTGAGTGACCTTCTGAGTGCTATAGACATAGTTAAGTGACTTTTCTGTTACAAACAAAAGAAGGATGACTTTACTTGATAGTTTCCAATAGTTGAGCGATCATTTAAGTAATGGACTGTGACAACAAATTGAGCTTTTGGAAATATAAAGCAAAGTCGCCGGAGAAGAAGAAAATCTGAAGCAGAGTCATCGAAAATCTGAACAGATCTAGCTATAGTATGTAAAATTTCCAAGAAAATATCTTGAAATTCCTTCCTCCATTTCCCCTCCCCTCCTTATGCGTAACTAAATATCTTTTTTTTTTTTAAAAAAAAAAAAAAACTGCGAAATTCATTGTGGTCCGTAATTATTTTAAAGGAGGTAGCTAGCTTTCATTTGTTGAGTTGGTCAAAGTCACCATGATAATTTTTGTCATTGTCAACAAAAACAACTACTTACATCCTAAATGACTTCCTATTATATACACAAAAATATTACACATGGGGAATTATTTTACTACCAATATAAAAGAAACAACTTATATCATTAAATGACCTTCTCTTATTTATCCAAAAATATTACAAGTAGATGTTTTTTTATTGCCAATATATAAATAAGTAAACAGTTCTGACAATATTTAAATCCCACGAAAAGAGAAAAAGAAGTCCAGTAAGAATGCTAGGCACGGTGTCTTCATAGCAAATAAATAAACTAGGTAATTCAATATTGTTCTCAAATCTCAACAAAATGTTAGCAAATAAGAACATGGAAACTGAATCTAGATTGTGGGACTCCAGGAATATCGAATATGAACACCCGATTCAAAATAAACAAATAAAAAAGACTAAAGTAATTGAACTTAGAGCATCTTGATCTATATCTTCGCATAAAATAATCACACTACTTATCTACCATTCATTTAGAAAAAGTGGTTGAGCTAATAACTATAGTGAAGAGTGATGTAGAAATTACGAAGAGGGAAGTCATCTTCCCACGTCCCACAGCCCAAAAGAAAAAGGAAAGAGAAAAAGAAAAGAAAGGTCCACTGTCAATAACAGTGGCAAACGGACGAGTCGGGTCGGATACGGTTCAGGTCGAAAAGCGATAATAAAAAACTGATAAATTATCCGACCCGATTCATATTTAATACGGATAAAAAACGGATTAAGCGGTGGATAATATGGGTAACCATGACTTGTTGCATATGATTACTGGGAGAATTCTTGGTCTCCCTAAGTTGAGGAACCCGTAATTTGAGGCTTTACAAATATAAAAGTTAGACCCATTGGTTATCCATTTTTTGAATGGATAGTATGGTTCTTATCCATATTTGACCCGTTTTTAAAATGTTCATTATCCAATTCATTTTTTAGTGGATAATATGGGCGGTTAACTGTTTTCTTTTAACAATTTTGCCACCCATAACTATCAAGTAAGGACTTAACTTATTGCAAGTAAAGATAATCAGCTTTGTAAAACAATACTCTCTCTGTTTCAAAAAGAATGACATTATTTCCATATTAGTCTGTTCCAAAAAGATTGACACCTTTCAATATTTCTTTAATAGGAAGCATTTATAGGCACACACTATGATAGGTTTCAGACCACAAGTTTCAAAAATTTTACGGCAACACAAATATTATGGCTGATTTAAGACCACGTATCTTAAAAATCATTCTTTTCTTTATTAAAGTTTGCGTCAAGACAGTCTTTTAAAACGGAAGGAGTATATAGAAATCAGGAGGAGAAGTCAACATTCGTCACTTGGAATCACTTTTGTTAGGGAGCGTATTACCCAGATTGTTCGTAGAAATTCAAATTTAGTCGTTTTACAATGCGGGTACTAGACATCGGGAAAAAAAAATTCCCCAACTCTTCTCTTGCCTCCAACAAAAAAAAAAAAGAAAAAGGAAAAAGAAATGGCCAATTCAGAAGTATATACGTGTATAGATTATGGCCTAAAGGATGAATACTATTAACAGTTGAACCAAGTTCAAGCAAATACAGAGTTCAGTTATGGAAGAAGCTCTGCTTCTGCCAGAGAAGAGGGAAACTTTGAGAAGAAGAACATGGAATGTCTACATAGAAGCGATGAAGAAGGTGAGTTACATAGCATTACCAATGTTAATGGTCAATCTTTCACAGCATCTTGTAAGAATTGGGTCAATGATGATGATTGGGCATTTGGGTGAACTCTCACTATCTGGAGCTTCTGTTGCCACCTCTCTCACTAATGTAACTGGCTTTAGTCTTGTTGTAAGTTTCCTTCTTTCCTCATACTCTTCTTTACTTAATTTCCATTGTTCCATAGTTGGTTGATTGAAGGGAAGCATGGCGATGGAGTGGTAAGAGTTGTTGCCTTTTGGCGGCTGGTCCAGGATTTAAAGTTTATGGATTCTGGCCGCAGTCCATTTATGCTACTGGGTTCGCAGTGTATTTTACGTACATATTTAGTGGATTACATGTATAAGGTTGGGCCAAAGATACGGTGTTCTTACGAACTCGTAACATATGTTGTGCCTCCGCCACTGTCGTTTGACCAGGACGTCACTAGTTTAAGCCGTGAAAATAGCTTTTTTATAGAGATGCAAAATAAGAATGTGTACAATAGATTTAATGTGGTCTGACCTTTCTAAGGACCTCGCTGATAGTGAGAGTTCTGTGCACTGAGCACAATATATGTTATGGGTTCTGTGCCTCAGCCCGTCGCCCGTATTCATATTTGAAAATTGTCTTGAATTCCTATTTTATGGCACTAAAACGCTAAAAAATGAGGAATAATTATGGCGAAGCAATGACTATTGTTCATTATGTCGTTTCTGATGGGCCCACAAAAATTTTAGGCTATTCGAAACCCGTCGCCTGAATTCATAAAGATGATATGGACATTAGCACAAAAAAAATTCTAAATCGTCCTGAATTCCTGTTTTATGGCCCTAATTAGGCCTCTCATGCTTGCCCTTAATTTTAGTGTTTGCCCCTATTACTGATCTAGAAAATGATAAGGATGCTGAAAATGCACTAGGAAAAGTTTACATGGCATAATAACTCATGATCTTGAAGCCGAGAAATGTAAAAATTGTGATTCCTATAAGTAGGTTAGTAGTTGATTAGTGGCAGTGGCGTATGCAGAATTTTGTGCAAGTGATGGCTGTATGTTATAAGTATTCAACTTGGATGTCAATTTGCGTGTGGGATATAGAGGTTCTAAAGCTTACTTCTTATTCTCAATACGTTTAATTTACATTATTTTTAAAGAGTCTGTCTCTTATACATACTTCTCGGTAATTTGCAGGACTAAAGTAGCTCTTGATCTATTAGACTAATTAACACACATAATAAACATACTTAGGGCAGGGGCAACCCGGTACACAAAGCATTCCATATTCACGTAGAGTCCGGGGAAGGCTTGCACCACAAGGGGATATGATGTAGGCATCCTACCCTGATTATTGTATTTAGCGAACTTGAAAATTCACTGTTTGGTCCTCCATTATTGTATTTTCCATGTCAAAGTTTCTGGTAATAATATTTGTCTGGTTGCAATGCAGTTAGGAATGGCTAGTGCTTTAGAGACTCTCTGCGGGCAAGCTTATGGTGCTGAACAATACAATAAATTAGGAATCTACACTACTGGGGCTATTATATCTCTACTTATAGTTTGCATTCCGATATCTATACTATGGTTATTTATTGACAAAATTCTTATATTCTTGGGACAAGACCCTCTTATTTCCATAGAAGCAGCCAAATATTCAATTTGGCTCATAGCTGCAGTATTTCCGTACGTGATTTTGCAAGCATTAATACGGTATTTGCAGACGCAAAGCTTGATCCTTCCTATGGTTCTGAGCTCTGTTGCAACTCTCTGTTTTCATGTGCCTATTTGTTGGTTATTAATATTCAAGCTGAACGTGGGAAGTTGTGGAGCTGCAGTTGCAATTGGTTTGTCTTATTGGTTCAATGTTTTACTGCTTGGTTTGTATGTGAAATACTCTTCGTCTTGCGAAAAGACTCGTCTTTGTTTCTCATCAGAAGAAGTTTTTGCTAGCATAAGAGAATTCTTCCCTTTGGCTATTCCTTCTGCTTGCATGGTTTGGTAAGTTTGCTCCATATCCTTTGCTTTAAAGGAAATATCTTATGCCTAATCACACATACCTTCAACGCGTCTCCTTGCGTGTGGGTCTGATTCTTTTTCACGGGACAAGTAGGTAAAGATTCTTCTTGATAGTGGGTGATGGCAAGACTCGAATGCAGGACCTTTACTATTCTAATACCATGTTGAAGTGTGTGACCAACTTACATAAGAGCATTTAGAGAGAGTATACTAGTAGCAGACATCCAAAGAAACATAAATATTACTAAGTTTGCCAAAAGAAAGATGGAATCTGATGGATTCCAGCCTCCACAGCGGCTCTTGCTCTCCCTTGGTCAAATTCCCCTCTCGAAAATGTCCCCACCCCCCTCTTAGACATGTTTGGGAGCATTTATAGGTTAGGGTCGAAGTCTCCAAGTTCAAATTTTAAAAGGAAACAATTTTTTCTCGGATAGGGGACCAGGCCTTTAACCTCGCAAGGCCTGGTCTAGGGCCAGGAAATAACCTGGCAAGGCCTAGTCTGGGGCGAGATGAAACCTCGCCTCGCCTGGTCTGGGATGAGATGGGGCGAGCTTTGGGGCGCGGTCATTTCTTGCCTTGCGTCGATTTCTCCTGTCATACTCTTTTCTTGTATTTTCAACATCTTTTTGTGCAACTTTCGTTCATTTATGCATTCCAATGATCCTACACATAAAACTAACTCAGTTAAGCTCAAAAGTCATACAATTAATCATTAAAACACCCAAATATAAGGCGAGTAATGCACTAAAAATATGGAATTATAGCCAAACATCACATACTTTTAATGCGTCTGTTTACTCAAACACCATGTCGAATTGTGTGATGATTATCTCATTTAAAAACTTAAAATTGTTAAGAAAAACATATATTTTTATTTATTTAATTCCGTCTTCAACCGAGATTTTATGCCTTAGTTTGTTTGTTGTTCTAATCAATAGAACATTGTGATGATTGCAGCCTTGAGTGGTGGACATTTGAGATAGTGATACTGCTTGCTGGTCTCTTGCCAAAGCCTCAGCTTGAGACTTCAGTGCTTTCGATATGGTACACTTCATTATTGTCTTATCTTTCGCTATTTCATAACAAAAGTTTAAGTTTTAATTACTGACGATGTAAAAGAGTTTTATTGACAGCATGTCGGTTGCTTCCACACTTTATTTCATACCATTTTCCCTTGGTGCTGGAGCAAGGTTCGGATCCCTCTACTGATTTTTGTATCGTATTACATATTTCTCGTGCATATTTGTAAAGAAAAATGACGTCTAAAATACGCGCTTTCCCTTTTGCAGCACTAGAGTTTCTAATGAACTCGGAGCAGGGAATCCCGAGGGAGCAAAAATGGCTATTAGGGCAACACTTAAAATTTCGATGGCAGCTGCGACAATTTGCAGCAGTGTTCTTTTTTGTTCTCGTCATGTTCTGGGATATGCATTCAGTAATGAGAAGGAAGTTGTGGATTATCTAAGGGATATGACTCCTTTTCTTTGTGTCTTGATTGTATCAGACTGCATTCAAGCTGTACTTTCTGGTATGCTCTATTGTTTGCCCCTTATTTTTTTGCCTTATGAATCATTGTGAAAATCTGAGTACCTAAGATCAAATAGTAGAGTTAACTATACGTAATATTAGTAAATCTAGTACCAATTATACAAAATGTATTTTTTGTATAATTGACATATAGTTCAATTACTTTTGAGAGTATAGTTTAGTTAGTTTAATGTTAAGTTCAGCGACCACATGTGAAAAATTATATTGGTCTTACTAAGTTGTTATGTCGATGTTATTAGCATTTTGTCCTGATTTTCTTTTCATATTTGAACTTTACCTTTTCTTGAAGGAAGGAAAAATAATTTATCATAATTGATTTTTACTTTTTCTAAAAGCAAAGTATATATCTCTTCCATATTTAACAGATCTCATTCTTGGAGAAAAAGGGATCTCTATAAAGTGTGCCTTACTCACTTTTAATGCAGAGCTCCAATACCTTTAACCCGTGCTCACTTTCCACGCACAACGCTCCAATTTTTAACACATACCTACTTTTAACCATGGGCAAGTAGTAGTGATGAAAACTCACGCCAAAAGTGAAAAATTGTTAGGATTTTATCCTGATTTTCTTTCCATATTTGAATTTTACCTTTTCTTGAAGGAATGAAAAATAGTTTATCATAATTGATTTTTTACTTTTCCTAAAAGAAAAGTATAGATCTCTTCCATATTTAACGGATCTTTTTCTTGGAATAAAAAATGTTGTGACCTCTATAAATTGAGGATCACTCCATAAAAAAAAATATAGAATTACTGTTTTACTGTAATTATCAATCCTAACAACCAAACAGATGTTTTCCTTTTGACTTAGCTTGTTGTGATTATCAATTTTACTGTTTTATCCTTAAATAATATATCCTGGAATTACTAAATTTCCCACAGGAGTTGCAAGAGGAAGTGGGTGGCAGCATTTGGGAGCATATGTTAATCTTGGTTCATTTTATCTTGTTGGAATGCCTGTAGCCATATTATCTGGCTTTGTACTCCATTTTCAAGGAAAGGGTCTTTGGTTTGGATTAAATGTGGGAAATTTAATGCAATCTTTTCTGCTTTCCTTGATAACAAGTTTTACAGATTGGAAAAGGCAGGTGCTATTCTTAGAAAATATTTGTGTTTATTGAATTAATTAACATCCTTGGAAATGACTTCTGTGACTAATAGCATTCTTATTTGGCTTGCAGGCATCAAAAGCTAGGGAAAGAATCTGTTATTGAATAAGTATTGACGACTGAGACAGCTAGTACTTGATAGCTAAGTCAAAAGGAAAACATCTGTTTGGTTGTTTTAACATACAGGGTGTTCGTCGGCCGGTAAGGTACGGTATTTAGACATTTCGGTTCGGTATTCGGTTTCTTAAGATGCTATACCAATACCGTACCTAATTAAATTCGGTATGGTTCGGTTTTTCTCCTTTCGGTTTCGGTTTATTCGATTTGAATACTAACTAGTGCGTAGAGTCATAGACTATAATATTCTTAATTAAAGTACTCAAAAGTGTCATAGACTATAATATTCTTAATTAAAATACTCAAAAGTACAAAACTAAAAACGCTTGTTGACAAATATTTTGTCCAAAACAAGCAAATATCACCCGAGAGTGAGAAAATAATACATAAAGAAATAAATTTGATCATTAGAAATGTCTTGTTACTTGCTTAGAGTTAATTGATGAACTTAGAGAACAAAGGAAAGTAAATTTAGATTTTTTATATTATGTTATAACTAAAAATATGTGTATTGTGTAATATAATATATATTTCGGTACGGTATCGGTATTTCGATATTTCATTTTAAAATATCAAATACCATACCTAATACCAATTATTTTTAAAATTTAAACCAAATACCAAAATTTCCGGTTTCGATATGGTAATTCGGTATTTACCAAATTATGCACAGCTCCACATCATATACCACTTACAATTTTCTCAGGCAATTAATAGTAGTATTTTGTAGCAATTTTGACAAATTATATTGTTCAATTTCAGTAATCTAATTGCGAATGAAGAGCTGAAATCTAAGTATGGTGTTGGAAGAGGTTTATCCATAATAAGGTTTAGACAAACTGACACACACACACACACACATTCGCATATATATATATATATATATATATATATATATATATATATATATTACAAAGTTTTCCAACAAATTGAATTCAATTGAACCCCCTTCATTAAGCGTGAGGAAGAAAAAAAGGTATCCATATTCACAAATTTTCTAAATCAGTGAGGTTTAGGACAGTCTTTAATGAGTGAGGTTCTCAACGAAAATGTTTGGAATATAAACAAACTAAATCTAAAGTCGGACAAGTACGGAGTGAAGATGCATAAATATATACATAACAGTGGTTGCCAAAATGCTTTACAAATAGAAACACCCTGTAACTATAAAAAAGGAGGAACGGGACTAACCATAACTGGAGACCGGATTCGAACCTTGAGAAAAAATTTCGGTAAAGAGTGCTTCCCCTTTTAATGAGCCCTACGCGAATTTGACCAGAAGGTTCCTGATACAGATGGTTATAATCTGCAAAAAAAAATAAAAAAAAATAAGGAGGAATAAAAGTGACATCCATGCATTAAGAAAGCCAACAAAAAAAAGGTCTATCGTGTTACAAAAACAGATGGAAAAAAAAAATTGTAGTAAAAACAAGAGAATAGAGAAACAGTTGAGAAAAGATAAGAACTTATCTTTTCAATCAAACTAATGTACGTTGAAGCTCTGCAGATGACCTCTATTTATAGGCTCTCAAACATCATGTTGGGGTTGCTCATATGGAAGTTACTCCGGAGTTATGAACATCCACAATTATGTTACTGAACATATACAACTAGAACATTTTCGTCATCTCTAAACTGACAAGAAATATACGACCTTCAGCCAATCTGACACAATATCAGAAAAGGTAAAAAGAATAAAGGAACAAAACTAACAAAGATTGTAAAATCAGAAAACTGAAGATATCATTCTCTGTTACTAATATATACGACTATATATACCTGTATAAACATTAGACCAGGAAAAACTAGAGAGGAAAGCTTAACCTTCAGCCATGTAGACGATTACTAGAACCATAACACAAAAGAGACCGTCTTACAGTAGTCAAGTTTCAGAAGGCAGGCATTTCCTACATCTATATACAAGATAATTAACATTATATCATACTTAACACTTCCTAGAACCAAAACATCAAAAGAGACCTTACAGTAGTCAAGTTTCAGAAGGTAGGCATTTCCTACATCTATATACAAGTTCACATATTTACATATCATATGCACAAAATTCAACCCCCAAATTTCCATGTCACATGGTACCAAAGCTGCAACCAACATGATCCTGGGTGATTATGTGAAGTCGATTTTGCATGACATCCATGGACGGATAAGGAGGAAAACATAGTTGGTAGAAGCATGTGTGCGAGGAAGGCAAGCAATCATAAGATTCCGAGGTCTTGTAGATGTATAGTTTAGAAGCCAAACCACCAAAACCCTCTACAGGAAGAGACTTAATTGAAGTCCAGAAGAAAAGAAGCACCTTTCTCTGCTCCGCAGACATACCGCTAACTATCTGCAGCAGTGGAAAAGAAAACTTTGAAAATGCAGCCCAATACAAACACTTTGAAAAGAATAGAATTCAGAAATCTACCACTTTAAGAAACAAAGAAGAAAGAGGAGATCGAAAGGGCAAAGGTGTAGATTTCTCAATATTATGGAAACATAGTTAGTAGTAGAAGAGAAAAGTGCACCTTCCAGAACCAGGATATTTGAGGATCACTTTCTTTGTAGCCTTTGTAATTGGTATGTGCTCTCCAGTCTTCTACAGAAATATCACTTTTGCTCCCATGAAGAATCGAGTCAAGATCTTCAGGATCTAAGATCCGGAAAAAGGATCTTCGGAGCCATGGGTGAGTAATTATGTCTGCAAAACCTCGAGCAAAATGGGTTACCTGCGGAGCAATTGAAGTGACAAAGCGGTGTTGGATAAGAAGATTAACATATTTATCCCTGTTCTCACTGTTCACTACGGTACCTTGCCCATTGGGGCAAAGCTCAACCACTTTCCTGGACCCCAATTCTTCAATTTCATAAACAAATGTCAGGCCTAGAGCATCTTGATCCACCATCTCCGGATCCATCTCCAGTATCTTCTTGCAGCTACTGTACAAGTATGGATCTGCATCCTTAATGTCTTCCAATGAAATATTCTTTCCAGCTAATTTGAAATAGAATAAACCAACATCAGAAGCTCCAGCTAGTAGCAAAAAGAACACACGATCAAACGCAATGCTGATTTGTATTTTATGCAATAAGGCCAATGCAATCATCCTGCCAGCAAAGACAAAATACTCAAGGTGCAGCGGGTCCACCTTAGATGCTGCAAGCACAAAATGCAGATGACGGTTATTTACATCGTAGAAAAGAGAATAATATTAGTTTTCGTGAAGCATCAAAGATTATCCCTACAGCATGGAATCATCTTATAACTACAGTTCTGCTTCAAGATTCATCCTAAACTGGAGCACTCTGGTGGAGTAAACTCCCAGCTGTCAATAACAATAACAATAACAATAACAATCCAAGTACTCTTAATGCAACATCATAAATATGACATGAACTCCTCAGATCATTATTTCATAACCTTTTATCTGATTGCCAGCAACTCATTGAATTTAGTTCCTTTTGGCATTGTTGACGACCACTGGCTCTAATACCGAATTCTGATGTCTCAAATCATCAATGACTTTGCAGCTTCCAGAAGATCTAAAAGACTAAAACAACGGATGATCTTTGAACTAAGCGTAACAACAAAATAGTGAGAGAAAAGATGAATATTTTTGGCATTGCTTCCAAGAAGATCTATAATCTACATGAATTGACATTTAAGTAAGCTCCACTCTTCCCTGTCTGCAACTAACAACTCAACCCCCTAACTGAATAACTGAAAATAAAAGAGATCGACAACTAACTCCTGCGAAATGACTAAACCATGCCTCATTAACCCAGTACAATGACTCAATTATCCCTGCTTATTAACTAATCGTAACACGGAACTTGTCATAAATTAATCCCACCTAGATACAAGTTCAGAAAGGGGGATAGGGGGAGATTGAGAGCGTCGTGACCCCAAATTCAACAGACAAGCTAAAACTGTATCACAGATTTTCAAGGAGAGTGCAAACTCTATAACTTGACCACCAGGCTGTGTTTAGCATCTAACAAATAGCAAGGTGCACACGACCATCCAGATTGCATATAAGACGAGAGTTTTACTTGCCTTCTTAAACAAAATATAAAACATTTTCCTTCAGTTCACCTCATAAACAACTGCTCACATGATTGGGTTCAACATGCTTCTATTCTCCATTTTGCTTTCTCTATCACCTAAAAGTTGCTAAAGCGGAGCGTCCTAGCATTTAGTCATTTACAATATTTGGTACTAGTATTTTTTCTTTTCCTTTGTTTTTAGATAAGCTAAAAGGACTTCATATAACTGCACACAGTGGTTGCATGTAAACAGAAATTTACAGACTCCTAAATTTTGGATGCCTTTTTAAAGCTGTAAGGAATCAACAAATAGCTACATCATTCCTAGAAGCAAATTTACACCAGAAAGCAAACTATTGTAAGCACGAGGATTTCAAGCTACATAAGGAATTTGCAACCCCTTAGAAATTCCACCAGATTGCTGCTGGAATGGCATCCCAAGTCTTTATGATAAGATATCTTTTGTACCAACCCTGCTAAAAATTCTGTTATAGTCCTTGGCATGATCCATTGGTAACCTTAGCAAATTAAGGATCATGCTCTATGTCTAGGATACTATTTTCCAATGGGAGAAAAGATGATTCACCTGTGGCAGATATGTAGCCCTTTCATCGGGAGATTATTCTGTCTGAGGCATACCTCACTAGGCACCAACCAAGTGAATCATTAAACTTTATACCCAGAATTGCCTTCATGGCTTAACTATAGAGGGGCAAATCTACCTTTAGTCAAGAGTGTATAGCAAGATTAAACAGTAAGGAGACCATTTGTTTGTCCTTTACGAACGAAGGTGCCACGCTTAACCTGTAGTTGGAACTGCTGCACAGTTGTTCTAAAAGCTGATATAATCTTTATATTTATCTGCTTCTGTTCCTTTTAAGGACGATTTTCCATCCTTGATTGGAATAGTCTGCAATGAATGCTTTTGGATCGGCAACATAGTTATACAAATCTGAGAAGGGGAGTGTGGAAACCTAATCATGTTTTAAGCAGTGTCTGATACAGTAAAAGATGCTAAACAATCTGAAATTCCATTCTTAGTGGGTTTTACCTTTCCATGTATTCAACCAGGATCTTTTCTTCTATCCCCAACCCTTCCTCAAATCCTTTATCCTTAGGAATAAAAGCTCCATTTTGCTTACTATTATTTTAACACAGAGACAGGTGCAATCCCACGGTCATTAGTAAGTCAAATCAAACAGTTCTCTTGACAGACACAAAAGTATAAGAAATTTGAATTGAAGAAGTAGAGATGATACAAGATACGAGCTAGTCTCGTCCAAGGATATAACCAATACACTTCGGGATAGCTTAATTTATGTAGCAAAGAAACAGTAAGTGCAAAGCAATCATGGCAAATTCATGCAGACGAAGACGTCATGGACAAAACCACATTATGGGTATTTTCAGCTAGTTGAATTCTCATTTATACATTTGAATTCTCGTTTATACTGTACGAGTTATAACCCTTTCTCCCAATTCGATTCGTTGGGACAGAGTACGGAAAGTAAGAAATAAAAGCAGCCACATCAAGCAAGCTTACAAGATCTATAGAAGGAGAGAGAAAGAAAATGAATAAATAAGTATTACACTACTATTGTAATCTTCTCATATCAACAAAGATTCAACCTCAATTTCATACTCTTTTGAAAAAAAAGAAAACAAGAAACCCCTTTCATACTCAAAAACTGTAAACCCGCGCTAATAAAAGAGATGAGCGAGAACAAAATGTTGTGGGCATAAAAGGCAACAAAAAGTTACCTGGATTTGGGAAAAACCTTCTACAGTCTTTCGGGCAAGAAACAAAGAGAGCATTCTGAGGGTTGAAAATGGCTTGAATTACCAAGCAAAACCACTCCCTCACCACACCAGGTCCAGTAGCTTCTTCATTCTTGAATTTCAAAAATAAATTGCGGCCCAGCATTCTAGGATCTGCATGTCTAATGTACTCAAATGATTCTTCCAACAAATGGGACCTGTCAATGAGCATCTCATATATTTCCTCGTTCTTGCCGCTCCCTTCTCGCAACATCATCATGGCGAGATCCCGCCTTATCTCAAAATTGACGATCTCCTTGTTCTCAAGAATCCACTGATAATCTCTAGATCTTTTTGAGAGTTTAACTATGAGAAAGCATAATGAAACTCTTCTTCGCCTCATCTTCTTCCAAAAGCCTTCCTCCAAGCCCTTATACATTTTTGAAATCCTATGTAATGCCTCTAGAATTACAAGATACTGAGACCAACATAGTACATTAGGCTCATCTTTTTCTTCCTTTTTCAAACCCAGTCGTGTTTCTAGTTTCTCTAAACACAGCTCCAATTTGTCCAGCAAATCACAGAAAATATGATGCAAACCTTCAATCTTTTCTTTGTAATTGTGTATCTCAAATCTTTTACTTCCTGCTTCACTATTACCTTTCTCCATTAAAGGGAAAGTGAACGGACAATCAAATGCTTCTTGACACAGTAATGCACTCCTTACCGGATGCATGAACTCAATAAACTCATGCACATCGCTACATGATAACCCCACAAACTCGGCTGAGCCCATGCTCAATTCTAAAGTACGCGATAACCTAGCTGCTAACTCACGGACTAAGGGAAAAGAATCCTGCAATGGTAACACATCCATTGCGTCCGCGTCATACCAATCCATTATATCCGCTAAACTACTCCGACAAAAGCCATACAAAGCATCATCAACACCAGCAGCACCCCTCAGAAGCTTACAAAACTCTAACACTATGTGAACACATTGCGCATATATGCTATCCGACAAAAGTTTCTTACACAATTTTATGAATTCACGAATGCATTCATCAGCTGTATCTTTGTTATTAAACGCAGAATTAGAAGGAGAGACATAAAGCTTTACCAAATGCGCAGGCACAGATGAGTAGATGAATATTCGAAGATATTCCTCAGATTTAGTTTCATCCTTTGGAGTCATTGTGAGAATTTTGCTAAGCATCTTCTTAATCAGACGGCCTTCGGTACTATTAGAAATGAGTGCAATTAATTCACTCATCAGCTTCCACGTCAGCGGGTGGCAAGTGCTTCGCATTCGCCCGACGAGTTGTAAGCTCGCGTCGTGTTGTACATCGCACTCCGCTAGGGTTTGCTCCAACTGAAGCTGCTTCCCCTTGTAGATTAACCGTTGATCGATTCCTGGTACTCCGAAGGACTTCGTCATTGTTCGGATTCCGGTGATCGACTCGATTTTTCGGTGAACTGATAAAACTGTGTCAGTGGAATCGGC
Organism: Nicotiana attenuata; assembly: GCF_001879085.1. NCBI lineage: Eukaryota > Viridiplantae > Streptophyta > Magnoliopsida > Solanales > Solanaceae > Nicotiana > Nicotiana attenuata. The sequence goes on along the minus strand of NW_017674281.1, from coordinate 26,314 downwards.
TTGAAGGACTAGGGTTTTGTTGACACCGGAAAATAAACGGACGAAGAACTGAATGCGAGTTGGCTGAGGAGAGGAGGAAGGGAAAGCTTCGTCTTTCCGCATTCTGGCGGCGGGAGGTAAGACGGCGCCGGCTTCGGCGGCATAATCATCAAACTGGCGTTTGAACTGAATGTGATACGTCATTGATAATTCTACGGTACGACTGAGAACATCATAAGCAAGAAGAGGGTCTTTGCGTCATGGCCGAAAATGGGAGATATTTATTTTGGGAAAGTTAAAGGTGTAATGTTTCAACAATGTATCTATAGGTTCCACCTCGAAGTTTGTGCAGCTTCAACTAAAGTGCTACTGTTGAAAGAATAGGAGTAATTATTTGCTTGCATAGTACAATTCTGTGTATGAGAGTTCAAAAAAAACTTTTGAACAGTTGGAAACAAATCAATTCAAGAAAAAAGAAAAAAAAATTATAATTAGTTCGAATTTGGATACCGACCGAACAAACAAACTAATAAATTTATTGAAGCTACATAATTTAAATCAGTTACGAGAACAATGTTATATTTCCTCTGTTTCAAAAATATTGACATTATTTTTTTTAATTTCTTTCAAAAAAGATTGGTATTTTTTAATATTTCTTTTATAAGAATTTACAAACACACTAAGGCTATGGTAGGTTGCAGACCACAAGTTTTAAATGTTTTACAGTCACACAAATATTATGACTTATTTAAGATCACATATTTCAAAAGTCTTTTTTCTTTATTTAAATTTGTATCAAGTCAAACTAAAATAATCTTTTTGAAACAGAGGGAATATCAGTTGGTGTTGATGGGGTACCTTTAAAGAGGAGGAAATTTATTCCTCATTGAAAAAATAAAGAAAGAAAGAAGTGTTTATAAATAACTTTTTGTCTTATATCATTTGAATATTTTAAAAAATATTTTGGAAAGAAATTAGAATTTGACAATAATATTAATAATTAAGATTGGGTACCTGGGCACGTCGGCTACTTAAGTAGTCCGAAATTAAAAAATTTAGTCACCTAGTTATTTACTATTTAATAAATACGTTCTTTAATTATTAAAACGTTTTACCAGTTTATTCAAATTGAAAATGTGACTATGAGTTTTTAAGAAAGGTGCTTGTGGGCCTTGCCTTTCCAAAACGGATTACAACACAGAAAGCAACAAATTTCCATATTCTTCTCTTACTATATTCTACCATTTACCTAGTTCGTTCTAGTGAAAATTCAAATTAATTGTCGGTGTTCGAATTTCATAAGTTTTATAGAATCCTGAATGAATTCTGCCATAACCAATGTAGCAGCAAAAGTGGAAAGCTTAAATTCCTTAAGGACATTGACTGCTCTATCAAGCGCCTGATTATTTCGTCCCCATATTCTGAAATTTTTCTAACAATAAACTCCATTTCTTTGAGTATAGTTCCCAAATTAACAAATCCTCTTCACGTTTATGGTCGATGTTCGTCAGAAAATTTGCACATTTTTTAATCTCACTCCCAATGTACTATATAACAGTGGATTATATTTGATCACTTCTAGAAAATATTTACCCCTTCAATAAAATTTCTGAGATGATGATATTGTATACCTTGCTCTTGAGAAGCTTGACAACAAGAAAATGTTCTATCTCCACTTCAAAATCTTTGTATCCACTTTTTTCTTTTAACTAATTTGAGATCCTATTTGATGCTTAATAGCTATGTAATGAAACATGATATAGATTTCCATTTAACATGAGTATTTCAACATTCACTTTCCTTTTTTAAGTACTTTCACAAGTAATCGAAATTCTAATTCTTTTTATTATTGATGATGGTGGTTTTGACTATTCATCTTTGTTATTTGTTGGTGCAAAATTTAGATATGCCTCATCAAAATTATATACTGACGAGGTGTAGGCGTATATGATTTTTCTTATAGTAAAGTTTAAGATATCGTCCCACAAAGATTGGAACTACTCAGGCTCGTAACGACCTGATCGTTCGTTCTGAGAGTTATAGTCATATTTTCCCCATCTATGCTTATTTATATGTTGTTCAGCTGTGTTGAGTTGTATCGAGTTGGTAGGTTTGGGTTCGGAGTAGTTTTGGAGTGAAATGAACACTTAGTCTCTTAATTAGAAATCTAAGTTAGAAAAGTCAACCGGAAGTTGACTTATGAGTAAAAGAATTCGGATTTGGATTTTTACGATTCGATTAGCTTTGTTGGGTGATTTTAGACTTAGGAGTGTGTCCGGAATATAATTTGGAGGTCCGTGGTAGAATTAGGCTTGAATTGGCAAAAGTTGGAAGTTTAGAAGTTCTTAGGCTTGAATTCGAGGTTGATTTGGTATTTTGGTATGGTTTTGGGTGTTTCGGAGGTTTGGCTAAGTTCGGGTAGTGATATATGACTTATTCGAATTGTTGGTTGAGGTCCCAAGGGCCTCGGATGAGTTTTGAATAGGTTTGGGTTGTGTTGCACTCGTTTTTCTTATGTTTCGACGCCGTTTCTTCAAGCATAAATGATATCATATTGAACAAATGAGCTCCGATTTCTTTTTTGATTGAAGCATTAGATCCGTATTGTAATTACGGACCTGTAGCAAAAAGAATCGTCGAATTTGGACATCGTATGAGGATTTTATGGTCATTTTACTAAGAATTAGGTTGCCAGATTTTTCAGAGTAATTACGAAATTGCCACTAGCAGCGTATTTAAAAATCTGCACTATTTGCAAATATTAAAACCTACATATCTCCTTCGTTATAAGGTCAAATTGAGTGATTCAAAAGCCTAACTTGACTAGAATTTCACAAGGAATCCATTGGAGGCATAAAATACGAGTTTCGGGATCGTTTGGCTCGAGAAACGAGGCAGAATAGCTGGTAGAAAAATATACAAAACTAGGGTTTGTTCATTCGGTCATATTTTGAGTTGGGGAGCTCGGATTTGGGCGATTTTGGAGGCGATTTTCACCATATGGATTGGGGTAAGTGTTCTCTACTCGATTTTGATTATAATTTATGAATCCATCTTCGTTTTTGGGATTTGATTGATGATTTCAAAGTGAAATTGAGGGAGTTAGGGTTTGAGTTTTGGAGAGTTTTAAGTGAGGATTTGAGGGACCAAACGGAGTCCGATTTTGACAAATTTTATATGGTTAGACTCGGGAGAGGACGAGGATTATTATTCTGCCATTTTTGACTGATTCCGAGACGTGGGCCCGGGGGCCGAGTTTTGGCCGATTTCGGATTTTTGGCATGTTTATGTAGTTTTTATTGTGTAATTCGATTCTTTAGACTATGTTGATAGTAGTATTCTGATTATGGTTAGATTCGAAGCTTTTGGAGACCGAGTCGAGGGACGAGGACATCCCGGAGTAGGATTTTACGCTGTTGAGGTAAGTAACAGTTTTAACTCTGGCTTTGAGGGTATAAACCCGGAGAAATTGATATCATGTGATTGTTTGGTGGTGATACCCACGCTAGGTGACGGGCGTGTGGGTGTGCACCGCGAGGGATTGAGACTTGGTCCGTCCCGTGAGGCCAGGCCTAAAAGCTATTATCTGTGGTTATGTGTTTACTTGTTGTTGAACTTGTTTGCCTTCATGTTAGAGATCATGCTTAGGCTTTATTCATGCTCACATTATTTGTACTCAGTCATAGAAATTATTGTACATGTTTACCTCAGTCTCTATTATTTGCTAATATGTTGTGATACTTGATGTGGGCTGTGTTCCCTTATTTGTTGATGATGGTGAGGCTAGTGAGGTACATGACTGAGTGAGGCCGATGGCCTGGTTGTGAGAATTTTAATACCATAGCGCGTGAGTTGTCCGCGTAGCACGTGAGTTGACCGTGCGGGTCTAGGTATTTATACCATAGCGCGTGAGTTGTCTGCGTAGCACGTGAGTTGACCGTGCGGATCCAGGTGTTGATATGATGGCCTGGTTGTGAGGATATTAATACCATAGCGCGTGAGTTGTCCGCGTAGCACGTGAGTTGACCGTGCGGGTCCAGGTATTGACACCATAGCGCGTGAGTTGTTCACGTAGCACGTGAGTTGACCGTGCGGATCCAAGTATTGATATGATGGCGCGTGAGTTGTCCGTGCTTAGCGTTTGGGCTTTCGGAGCCCCTCCGGAGTCTGTACACCCCCCAGTGAGCCCAGAGTGTTGAGTGTATTGAGTGTTGAGTGTTGAGTGCTGAGTGCGAGTGTTGAGTGATGGAGTGGCATTGTTGTGAGGTTGCATTTACTTTTGTTGTTGCTGCATTTTGGCATTTACTGAGTTATGGAATTTACCTGTTTATTCCTGTTATTTTTAAAATTGTGAAAAATAAATAATTGGACTATTTTGCTCAGCTCGTCACTACTGCTCAGTTCCTTAGTTATTTCTGTTACTACTGAGGTGGTTGTACTCATACTACACCATGCACTTTATTTGCAGATCTAGGTGAGTTAGAGCGCGGTGATTGTTGAGTTCAGGGCGGCTTTAATTGGAGACTGCAAGGTAGCTGCCAGCGTCCGCAGGACCTTGTTACTCCTTTTATCATTTGTTCTTTGGATAGTTAGACTGTTTATATATCTCAGTTCAACGTTTTAGACGCTCGTGACTTAGTGACACCCCGATGTTTGGGACTGTTTCCGTATTTTACATTATTTATATTTAGAGTAGGTTTAGTTTATTAGGAATTGAATTATTGAAAATATTTTATTAAATTCTTATAATCAGATTAGTAGTAATTTTGGGAATAGGCTTGCCTTGTAACACGATAGGCGCCATCACGACCAAGGTTAGATTTTGGGTCGTGACAAGTTGGTATCAGAGCCTAGGTTACATAGGCCTCACGAGTCATGAGCGGGTTTAGTAGAGTCTTGCGGATCAGTACGGAGACGTCTGTACTTATCTTCGAGAGGCTGCAGAACCTTTAGGAAAACTTCACCTTCTTGAATTCTTATCGTGCGATATTGATTCAGCTTGAAGTGTAACTCTTTGAATTCCTTCCACACATTCGTATGCGCACATGAGCGCTCGGTATCAGTTGTGCATCGATGGATTATGATTCCCTGGATGAGGTGCGAGATGTGATTTCTGTGTGTTGATGTTGTGCCAGTCTGGGGTACTTGAGGCCGGGTTTTGTCTGTAGCTGGAGTACGAAAATTTTGATTGTGTGAGCACGTGCTTATATGTCCGTTGGTGTCCCTATTAGTGGGATTCATGATTTGAGGGCTATGTGGTGAGTATGATGTGACCGCGAGATGAGTTCATATGATTTGAATGTGACGAGAAGGTATTGCTGAAGGTTTCACCTATTTGAGACTCCAGGTATGTTTTTAGACTCGTTCGAGGACGAACGTTTGTTTAAGAGGGGGAAGATGTAACGACCCGATCGTTCGTTCTGAGAGTTATAGCGACATTTCCCCCATCTATGCTTATTTATATGTTGTTCAGCTGTGTTGAGTTGTATCGAGTTGGTAGGTTTGGGTTCGGAGTAGTTTTGGAGTGAAATGAACACTTAGTCTCTTAATTAGAAAGCTAAGTTAGAAAAGTCAACCGGAAGTTGACTTATGAGTAAAAGAATTCGGATTTGGATTTTTATGATTCGATTAGCTTTGTTGGGTGATTTTAGACTTAGGAGTGTGTCCGGAATATAATTTGGAGGTCCGTGGTAGAATTAGGCTTGAATTGGCAAAAGTTGGAAGTTTAGAAGTTCTTAGGCTTGAATTCGAGGTTGATTTGGTATTTTGGTGTGGTTTTGGGTGTTCCGGAGGCTTCGACTAAGTTCTGGTAGTGATATATGACTTATTCGAATTGTTGGTTGAGGTCCCAAGGGCCTCGGATGAGTTTTGAATAGGTTTGGGTTGTGTTGCGCTCGTTTTTCTTATGTTTCGACACCGTTTCTTCAAGCATAAATGATATCATATTGAACAAATGAGCTCCGATTTCTTTTTTGATTGAAGCATTAGATCTCTATTGTAATTACGGACCTGTAGCAAAAAGAATCGTCGAATTTGGACATCGTATGAAGATTTTATGGTTATTTTACTAAGAATTAGGTTGGCAGATTTTTCAGGTTAATTACGAAATTGCCACTGACGGCGTATTTAAAAATCTGCACTATTTGCAAATATTAAAACCTACATATCTCCTTTGTTATAAGGTCAAATTGAGTGATTCAAAAGCCTAAATTGACTAGAATTTTACAAGGAATCCATTGTAGGCATAAAATATGAGTTTTGGTAGTCGTTTGGTCTCGAGAAACGAAGGCGAGAATAAGCTGGTAGGGAAAAGTAATTACAAAACTAAGGGTTTAGGTTTCATTTGGTTCGATATTTTGTAGTTGGGGTAGGCTCGGATTTGG
>NW_017674281.1:5989-17656 GCF_001879085.1 Nicotiana attenuata | reverse complement strand
TCTACTCGATTTTGATTATAATTTATGAATCCATCTTCGTTTTTGGGATTTGATTGATGATTTCAAAGTGAAATTGAGAGAGTTAGGGTTTGAGTTTTGGAGAGTTTTAAGTGAGGATTTGAGGGACCAAACGGAGTCCGATTTTGACAAATTTTATATGGTTAGACTCGGGAGAGGACGAGGATTATTATTCTGCCATTTCTGACAGATTCCGAGACGTGGGCCCGGGGGCCGAGTTTTGGCCGATTTCGGATTTTTGGCATGTTTATATAGTTTTTATTGTGTAATTCGATTCTTTAGACTATGTTGATAGTGGTATTCTGATTATGGTTGGATTCAAAGCTTTTGGAGACCGAGTCGAGGGACGAGGACATCCCGGAGTAAGATTTTACGTTGTTGAGGTAAGTAACAGTTTTAACTCTGGCTTTGAGGGTATAAATCCGGAGAAATTGATATCATGTGATTGTTTGGTGGTGATACCCACGCTAGGTGACGGGCGTGTGGGTGTGCACCGTGAGGGATTGAGACTTGGTCCGTCCCGTGAGGCCTTATGGCCATCATCTGTGTTTACGTAGGTACTTGTTGTTGAACTTGTCTGCCTTCATGTTAGAGATCATGCTTAGGCTTAATTTATTCATGCTCACATTATTTGTACTCGGTCATAGAAATTATTGTACTCGTTTACCTCAGTCTCTATTATTTGCTAATATACTGTGATACTTGATGTGGGTTGTGTCCCATTATTTGTTGATGATGGTGAGGCTAGTGAGGTACATGATTGAGTGAGACCGATGGCCTGATTGTGAGAATGTTAATACCATAGCGCGTGAGTTGTCCGCATAGCACGTGAGTTGACCGTGCGGGTCCAGGTATTTATACCATAGCGCGTGAGTTGTCTGCGTAGCACGTGAGTTGACCGTGCTGGTCCAGGTATTGACACCATAGCGCGTGAGTTGTCCGCGTAGCACGTGAGTTGACCGTGCGGATCCAGGTATTGATATGATGGAACGTGAGTTGTCCGTGCTTAGCGCTTGGGCTTCGGGAGCCCCTCCGGAGTCTGTACATACCCATGGTGAGCGCAGAGTGTTGAGTGTATTGAGTGTTGAGTGTTGAGTGATGGAGTGGCATTGTTGTGAGGTTGCATTTACTTTTGCTGTTGCTGCATTTTGGCATTTACTGAGTTATGGAATTTACCTGTTTATTCCTGTTATTTTTAAAATTGTGAAAAACAAATAATTGGACTATTTTGCTCAGCTCGTCACTACTGCTCAGTTCCTTAGTTATTTCTGTTACTACTGAGGTGGTTGTACTCATACTACACCCTGCACTTTATGTGCAGATCTAGGTGAGTTAGAACGCGGTGATCGTTGAGTTCATGCCGGCTTTAATTGGAGACTGCAAGGTAGCTGCCAGTGTCCGCAGGACCTTTTTACTCCTTTTATCATTTCTTCTTTGGATAGTTAGACCGTTTATATATCTCAGTTCATAGTTTTAGATGCTCGTGACTTAGTGACACACCGATGTTTGGGACTCGTTTCCGTATTTTATATTATTTATATTTAGAGTAGGTTTAGTTTATCAGGAATTAAATTATTGGAAATATTTTATTAAATTCTTATAATCAGATTAGTAGTAATTTTGGGAAAAGGCTTGCTTTGTAACACGATAGGCGCCATCACGACCAAGGTTAGATTTTGGGTCGTGACAAGTTGGTATCAGAGCCTAGGTTACATAGGTCTCACGAGTCATGAGCGGGATTAGTAGAGTCTTGCGGATCGGTACGGAGACGTCTCTACTTATCTTCGAGACGCTGCAGAACCTTTAGGAAAACATCACCTTCTTGAATTCTTATCATGCGGTATTGATTCAACTTGAAGTGTAACTCTATGAATTCCTTCCAGGCATTCGTATGCGCACATGAGCGCTCGGTATCAGTTGTGCATCGATGGATTATGATTCCCTGGATGAGGTGTGAGATGTGATTTCTGTGTGTTGATGTTGTGCCAGTCTGGGGTACTTGAGGCCGGGTTTTGTCTGTAGCTGGAGTACGAAAATTTTGATTGTGTGAGCACGTGCTTATATGTCCGTTGGTGTCCCTATTAGTGGGATTCGTGATTTGAGGGCTATGTGGTAAGTATGATGTGACCGCGAGATGAGTTCATATGATTTGAATGTGACGAGAAGGTATTGCTGAAGGTTTCACCTATTTGAGACTCCAGGTATGTTTTTAGACTCGTTCGAGGACGAACGTTTGTTTAAGAGGGGGAAGATGTAACGACCCGATCGTTCGTTCTGAGAGTTATAGCGACATTTCCCCCATCTATGCTTATTTATATGTTGTTCAGCTGTGTTGAGTTGTATCGAGTTGGTAGGTTTGGGTTCGGAGTAGTTTTGGAGTGAAATGAACACTTAGTCTCTTAATTAGAAAGCTAAGTTAGAAAAGTCAACCGGAAGTTGACTTATGAGTAAAAGAATTCGGATTTGGATTTTTATGATTCGATTAGCTTTGTTGGGTGATTTTTGACTTAGGAGTGTGTCCGGAATATAATTTGGAGGTCCGTGGTAGAATTAGGCTTGAATTGGCAAAAGGTCGAAGTTTAGAAGTTCTTAGGCTTGAATTCGAGGTTGATTTGGTATTTTGGTGTGGTTTTGGGTATTTCGGAGGTTTGACTAAGTTCGGGTAGTGATATATGACTTGTTCGAATTGTTGGTTGAGGTCCCAAGGGCCTCGGATGAGGTTTGAATAGGTTTGGGTTGTGTTGCGCTCGTTTTTCTTATGTTTCGATGTCGTTTCTTCAAGCATAAATGATATCATATTGAACAAATGAGCTCCGATTTCTTTTTTTATTGAAGCATTAGATCCGTATTGTAATTACGGACCTGTAGCAAAAAGAATCGTCGAAGTTGGACATCGTATGAGGATTTTGTGGTTATTTTACTGTCACGACCCCAAACCCGGTTGTGATGGCGCCCAACAATATTGCTAGGCAAGCCAGACCACAATCGTTCCCAAATTAACCGTAAACCTCAATACCGACAATCTAAAGAGATTACAATAGTTTTAGAATAATAATAATTCAATATTTATAATAGAATAATACTGAGAAAAACACGAAGTCTGATAAAACGCTCCCAAAGACCTGGGGTCACGAGTCTAGAGCCTCTAAAACAATCTGAATAACAATATCTGAACGGAAATACTCAAGTCTGGAAATGTATATATAAATAAAACTGAAATAGGAAGAGTAGTCAGGTCCTGCGAACGTAAAGCAGCTACCTCAACAACTCTGATGAACTCTGGGAAACAAAGACCGCTCAGCTAAGCCTCCGATGTACCTGAATCTGCACACAAGGTGCAGGGAGTAGGGTGAGTACTACCGACTCAGTGAGTAATAAGCATATAAAAGTGTCTGAAGATAAGAAATCCACGANGAGGATAAGTACAGACGTCTCCGTACCGATCCGCGAGACTCTACTAACCGGCTCATGACTCGCGAGACCTAGTAACCTAGGCTCTGATACCAACTGTCACCCCAATCCCGGTCGTGATGGCGCCCAACGCAATGCTAGGCAAGCCCGACCATTTGAACACTCTCAACCCAGGTACGAAACACATTACCAATTAATAGAGTTAAATTACCAGTTAAGCATGATTCTAATCTGTGATAATAGCTAAATCAGTGCGGAGAAACCATAGCAAATACCAAAAACAACGCCCAAAGGATCTGGTGTCACGAGTCTAGAGCCTCTACATACAACCGAGTAGCAACCTATACATGTAAAGGTCTAAAATACGGAAACAAAGGGGATAAGGGGAGGAATCGGGTCCTGCAGATGCCATGCAGCTACCTCGATAACTCCGGTATCAAATCTGAGCAACAGCAAAGCACTCTACGGAGCCTCCTGGATACCTGTATCTGCACACATGGTGCAGGGAGTAAAGTGAGTACTCCGACTCAGTGAGTAACAGAAATAAATAACGACTGAAGATAAGAAAACTCGTAAAAACACTACACAGTTCTATATCAAAAGCAAATGCAGTAAACAGCAGCTAAGTGAGGAAAACAGGTGAATATCCCTCAAACCAGAACACAACTCACTTACTCCTCTCAAAGTCCGGTAATTTACTTACACTGCTGCAGCGTGCAGCCCGGTCCGATAATAATATATACTGCTGCGGCGTGCTGCCCGATCCAATAATAATATATACTGCTGCGGCGTGCAGCCCGATCCAATAATAATAGTCGACTGCACTCACTGGGGGAGTGCAGACTCCGGAGGGGCTCCTACAGCCCAAGCGCTATAATACTGCGGCGTGCAGTCCGATCCATATGATATATCACTACGGCGTGCAGTCCGATCCATATATGTATATATGTATTCCGCTGCGGCGTGCAGCCCGATCCGGTATATATATCAAATACCCTCACTATGGGGCCCTTGACCCCTCTCAGTCAATATAGACTTGGCCTCTCGGGCCCACTCAGCTAAGACAGGGTTTCCAACCCCAGGTGTTCCTCATTTGGATTTCCAATTTCTAAAGCCGGTTCGTATTATGTTTAACAGTTAAGAATATGACTGAGGGTATGATTACGACAAGTAAAGTGAAGTCAACTAGTACAAAGTACCCCCTAAGGGTTCTACAGATCGGCACAAGGCCATTAACATGGCGACTAGCCCAGAATATACTGATATTAATTAAGTCTCAGCCAAAAATACAGTAGAGTCATCAATCGGGATGGATCGAGTCCAAATCCCCAGCAGTAATAACCCCACGCTCATTATACAGCGTGTGTTTCATCTCAACATAGCACCACATAGTGCAAATCCGGGGTTTCAAACCCTCAGAACGTCATTTATAACCGTTACTCACCTCAAGCCGGCCGAAATCCTAGCTCGCTTTGCGCCTGCCTCGCAAATCAACCTCTTCGTGCGTAGAATCTGGTCAAAACTACAAGGAATATATCATAATGGGCTAAGGGAACATAACCCAATCGTAAAGACTCGAAAATTATCAAAAATCACGAAGTTAGCAAAACCCGAGCCCGGGCCCACTTCTCGAAAAATTACGAAATTCGCATCACCGGATTCCTCGTCTCGCCACGAGTTCATACATATCAAATTTACCAAAATCGGAGTTCAAATGCCCCCTCAAATCCCAAATTTTCATTTCAAAAGTCAAGCCCTAGTTCTTCCAATTTTTACCCAAATTTCCAGGGATTTACAGGTTGATTCTTCAATAAAATGATGTTTCTAGGCCATAGGACTCACCTCCAATCAGTTCCCGTCGAAACCCTCTTCAATTTCTACCAAAAAGCTCTCAAGGTGCTCAACAATGGAGGAAAATGGACCAAGCTTCGCGGATGATATGATTTAAAAAACCCTTCTGCCCAGGTGCAATTTACCCTACGCGAACGCGGTCAACACCCCCGCGTTCGCGATGACCAGAAATTGTTGACCAAAATTTAACTCTACGCGAACGCGGCTCCCAGCATGCGAACGCGAACCATCAGAAACTCTACCTACGCGAACGCGTGCCCTATGACGCGAACGCATTGAACAACTTCACAAGGCCCTGATTTCCTCCTACGCGAACGCGTTACCTCCAACGCGAACGCGATGCTTTGCCTTCCATAACTTCGCGAACGCGGCCCTCTTCCACGCGGACGCGAAGACCAAACTTCCAAGCCCCTCCAATTTCCTCTACGCGTTCGCGACATCGCCCACGCGAACGCGAAGGGTGAATCTCTGCAACACCAACAGCTGAAAATCTGCTACTTTTGAAGTCCAAAAATGGTCCGATTGACCACCCGAAACCACCCGAGGCCCCCGGGACCTCAACCAAAAGCACCAACACATCCTAAAACATTATTCAAACTTGTTCCAATCTTCAAAACACATCAAACAATGCCAACACCATTAAATCACATCGGATTCAAGCCCAAGTTTCTTCAAAACTTCCGAATTACGATCAAAAACCCGGCCAGAACACCTCCGAATGACCTGAAATTTTGCACACACATCCAAAATCACCTAACGGAACTACTGCAACTCCCGGAATTCCATTCCGACCTCCGGATCAAAATCTCACCTACCAACCGGAATTCGCCAAAATACTAACTTCGCCAATTCAAGCCTAATTCTACACCGGACCTCCAAAACCAATTCCGATTGCACTGCTAAGTCACAAATCATCCCCCGAAGCTAACCGAATCATCGGAAATCACATCCGAGCCCTCTAACTAAATAGTCAACTTCCGGTTGACTTTTCCAAAACAAGCTTTCCTTAAAGAGACCAAGTGTCTCATTTCCATCTAAAACCAATCCAATTCGACTCGATCACCTCCAATACCAATAATGAAGCATAGAGAAACATAAAAATGAGGGAAACGGGGCGGTAACTCACGTGACGACGGGCCTGGTCGTCACATATTGTTTAAACAAAATTGAATTACTGTGTACTCTAAACCAACACTATTACGAACTCTGCGCGAATTAGCAATGTGATTGAAAAATAGTTTAAGATGATATTGATCAAGCGGTAAGCTCCTTCCAGGATAGCAATTCTCAATGGACCCAAATGGCTGCAGATTGTCTTTCTCCTTCACAATCTTGACCAGGTTTAGTACCACTACCTCCTCCAGTCTCGAAATTGTTTGGAAATCGAGTTAACTGCACGCGGTTAGCTCCCTGACTAAGATAACTAGACCACAAGGCTGCAGATTGCTTTTCTCCTTCAGAATCTTGATCAGGTATAGTACCACTTCCTTCTCCAGTCTAGGCATTGTTTGGTAATCTGGTTAACTGCAGACGGTTAGCTCCCTGATTGAAATAACTAGACCAATCTTGATCAAGTACGGTACCACTTCCTTCTCCAGTCTCGACATTGTTTGGAAATTGGGTTAACTGCGTACGATTAGCTCCCTGATTAAGATAACTAGTCAACATGGCTGCAAATTCCTTATCTCTTTCAAATCCAATCAAAGACGAATCCCTTTGAACCATATATATAGTAAGATTTAAACTCTTCACCTAAGCGGTGCAGAATTAAAGTTATAACCACTAGGCTGCATCTTTTGTCTGTGCACAAACATCACACATATACATGCATAATTTTGCCTCATCTTCGACCTAGAAGAGGGAATGTCGTTGTAAGATTTGAACTCTACACCTAAGTGGTGCCAGAGGCGAAGCTGTCATCTTTGGCCATGCTTTGATTGTGTGATATATGGTCTGGTTTCAGAATTAATGTCACGTGTTCTTTTTGGCATCTTTCCTTTTAAAGTGTTGATGCATTAGACTCGGGATGTTCACCTCGTATTGCCTGCTGCTGTTATTGGATTACTGACAAATAGACAGAAGAGAAAAAAGAAAAGAAAAAAGAAGTGTGCCATTTCTATATTCTGCCAAGTTACACGTAAGTATTTTCACGTTATCAGTTTCCAGGCGAAAAAGAAGCAGTTTTTCAGGAATTTTATGACAATTATGTTGTTTGGTGCTGTTGGCACATTGATATCATTTGGTATGCCCTGCTTTCTCAGTCTTGCTCTTCAATCAGCTTAAAAAAGATAACGCCTTGCGTGAAGTGAGCTTAAGCGAGGCTATTTTCCACATATTCCAATGTTTAGTGAGCTTAATTTGAGTTTTCATATTAAATTTTTGTGGCCTTTTTTGTTATGGCGGTAGCAATCAGGGACGGAGAGTTGGTCTTAGGTTAGAGTTAGTTGAGATGAGTTAGCATTGGAATGACAGGTCACTGTGGTCAAGCAACCTAAAAAATAGTAGTTAAGGATTTCAAAGTTTACTTTAATCAGATTACTTCACCAAGACAGTGTTCTTGGGAAGAGGATCTTGTCACTGAGGAAGTAAAGGTAGAAAGAGGCGAATGGAGGTGTTGGTTCTCTCCACACTGGAATGGAAGATGAATACAGTGACCTTCGTACACATTTACTGATTGTAGATTCATTGGTTACCTTCCTTATGCAATGGCTTTTGCCACAATGTTGCATGTTAAATGATTATAAATTTCATGATAGCTTGGTCTTAAATGTCTATTTTCTGCATAGTGTTCTGTATTCCTACTAGTTGCTAGACTAAAATATTTTTTTTCTTTGTATGAAGGATGAATCAAGCAGCAGCTCTAAAGAAAAAGGTTTCGAATCCAAACAAAGCTGAAAGTCCAATGAAGAATATAAGTTTTGATTTTCAATACCGATCAAGTGCCGAATTGGCAAAAAAATTTCAAATTAAGAGAGAAAATCTCGCAAGTAATCACAAGGATAAAGCTGTGAAAGAGCAGGCATCACTTAGATTTAAAAGAAAGAATAATATGCCTACAACAACAGAAGGACAAAGAAGACAGAGGTTAACTGTAACGACCCGGTTAGTTGTTCTAAGAGTTGTAGCCCCGTTCTCTCATTTTTGTTTCTTTATGTGTTGTTCAGCTGTGTTGAGTTGTATCGAGTTGGTAGGTTTGGGTTTGAAGTAGTTTTGGAGTGAAATGATCATTTAGTCTCTTAGTTAGAAAGCTATGTTAGACAAGTCAACCGAAAGTTGACTTATGAGTAAACGAATTTGGATTTGGATTTTTATGATTCGATTAGCTTCATTGGTTGATTTTAGACTTAGGAGTAAGTCCGAAATATAATTTGGAGGTCCGTGGTAGAATTAGGCTTGAATTGGCAAAAGTTTGAAGTTTAAAAGTCTTAGGCTTGAATTCGAGGTTAGATTTTGGGTCGTGACAAGTTGGTATCAGAGCCTAGGTTACATAGGTCTCACGAGTCATGAGCGGGTTTAGTAGAGTCTTGCGGATCGGTACGGAGACATCTGTACTTATCTTCGAGAGGCTGCAGAACTTTTAGGAAAACTTCACCTTCTTGAATTCTTATTGTGCGGTATTGATTCAGCTTGAAGTGTAACTCTTTGAATTCCTTCCACGCATTCGTATGCGCACACGAGCATTCGGTATCAGTTGTGCATCGATGGATTATGATTCCCTGGATGAGGTGCGAGATGTGATTTCTGTGTGTTGATGTTGGGCCAGTCTGGGGTACTTGAGGCCGGGTTTTGTCTGTAGCTGGAGTACGAAAATTTTAATTGTGTGAGCACGTGCTTATATGTCCGTTGGTGTCCCTATTAGTGGGATTCGTGATTTGAGGGCTATGTGGTGAGTATGATGTGACCGCGAGATGAGTTCATATGATTTTAATGTGACGAGAAGGTATTGCTGAAGGTTTCACCTATTTGAGACTCCATGTATGTTTTTAGACTCGTTCGAGGACGAACGTTTGTTTAAGAGGGGGAGGATGTAACGACCCGTCGTTCGTTCTGAGAGTTATAGCCACATTTTCCACACTATGCTTAATTTTATGTTGTTCAGCCGTGTTGAGTTGTATCGAGTTGGTAAGTTTGGGTTCGGAGTAGTTTTGGAGTGAAATGAACACTTAGTCTCTTAATTAGAAAGCTAAGTTAGAAAAAATCAACCGGAAGTATTCTTATGAGTAAAAGAATTCGGATTTGGATTTTTATGATTCGATTAGCTTTGTTGGGTGATTTTAGACTTAGGAGTGTGTCCGGAATATAATCTGGAGGTCCGTGGTAGAATTAGGCTTGAATTGGCAAAAGTTGGAAGTTTAGAAGTTCTTAGGCTTGAATTCGAGGTTGATTTGGTATTTTGGTGTGGTTTTGGGTGTTTCGGAGGTTTGGCTAAGTTTGGGTAGTGATATTTGACTTGTTCGAATTGTTGGTTGAGGTCCCAAGGGCCTCGGATGAGTTTTGAATAAGTTTGGGTTGTGTTGCGCTCGTTTTTCTTATATTTCGACGTTTCTTCAAGCATAAATGATATCATATTGAACAAATGAGCTCCGATTTCTTTTTTGATTGAAGCACTAGATCCCTATTGTAATTACGGACCTGTAGCAAAAAGAATCGTCGGATTTGGACATCGTATGAGGATTTTATGGTTATTTTACTAAGAATTAGGTTGCCAGATTTTTCAGGAAAATTACGAAATTGCCACTGACGGCGTATTTAAAAATCTGCACTATTTGCAAATATTAAAACGTACATATCTCCTTCGTAATAAGGTCAAATTGAGTGATTCAAAAGCCTAACTTGACTAGAATTTCACAAGGAATCTATTGGAGGCATAAAATACGAGTTTTGGGATCGTTTGGCTTGGGAAACGAGGCAGAATAGCTGGTAGAAAAATATACAAAACTAGGGTTTGTTCATTCGGTCATATTTTGAGTTGGGGAGCTCGGATTTGGGCGGTTTTGGAGGCGATTTTCATCATATGGATTGGGGTAAGTGTACTCTACTCGATTTTGATTATATTTTATGAATCCATCTTCGTTTTTGGGATTTGATTGATGATTTCAAAGTGAAATTGAGAGAGTTAGGGTTTGAGTTTTGGAGAGTTTTAAGTGAGGATTTGAGGGACCAAACGGAGTCCGATTTTGACAAATTTTATAAGGTTAGACTCGGGAGAGGACGAGGATTATTATTCTGCCATTTCTGACTGATTCCGAGACGTGGGCCCGGGGGCCGAGTTTTGGCCGATTTCGGATTTTTGGCATGTTTATGTAGTTTTTATTGTGTAATTCGATTCTTTAGACTATGTTGATAGTAGTATTCTGATTATGGTTAGATTCGAAGCTTTTGGAGACCGAGTCAAGGGACGAGGACATCCCGGAGTAAGATTTTACGCTGTTGAGGTAAGTAACAGTTTTAACTCTGGCTTTGAGGGTATAAATCCGGAGAAATTGATATCATGTGATTGTTTGGTGGTGATACCCACGCTAGGTGACGGGCGTGTGGGTGTGCACCGCGAGGGATTGAGACTTGGTCCGTCCCGTGAGGCCTTATGGCCATCATCTGTGTTTACGTAGGTACTTGTTGTTGAACTTGTCTGCCTTCATGTTAGAGATCATGCTTAGGCTTAATTTATTCATGCTCACATTATTTGTACTCGGTCATAGAAATTATTGTACTTGTTTACCTCAGTCTCTATTATTTGCTAATACGCTGTGATACTTGATGTGGGTTGTGTCCCATTATTTGTTGATGATGGTGAGGCTAGTGAGGTACATAATTCAGTGAGACCGATGACCTGATTGTGAAAATTTTAATACCATAGCGCGTGAGTTGTCCGCGTAGCACGTGAGTTGACCGTGCGGGTCTAGGTATTTATACCATAGCGCGTGAGTTGTCCGCGTAGCACGTGAGTTGACCGTGCGGATCCAGGTATTGATATGATGGCCTGGTTGTGAGGATATTAATACCATAGCGCGTGAGTTGTCCGCGTAGCACGTGAGTTGACCGTGCGGGTCCAGGTATTGACACCATAGCGCGTGAGTTGTTCACGTAGCACGTGAGTTGACCGTGCGGATCCAAGTATTGATATGATGGCACGTGAGTTGTCCGTGCTTAGCGCTTGGGCTTTGGGAGCCCCTCCGGAGTCTGTACACACCCCAGTGAGCGCAGAGTGTTGAGTGTATTGAGTGTTGAGTGTTGAGTGCTGAGTGCGAGTGTTGAGTGATGGAGTGGCATTGTTGTGAGGTTGCATTACTTTGTTGTTGTCTGTCATTTTGGTCATTTACTGAGTTATGGAATTACCTGTTATTCCTGTATTTTTTAAAATTAGTTGTAAAAATAAAATAAATTAGG
>NW_017674281.1:0-3497 GCF_001879085.1 Nicotiana attenuata | reverse complement strand
CATTTCTCTTTGGACAGTTAGACCGTTTATATATCTCAGTTCATAGTTTTAGACGCTCGTGACTTAGTGACACTCCGATGTTTGGGACTCGTTTCCGTATTTTATATTATTTATATTTAGAGTTGGTTTAGTTTATTAGGAATTAAATTATTGGAAATATTTTATTAAATTCTTATAATCAGATTAGTAGTAATTTTGGGAATAGGCTTGCCTTGTAACACGATAGGTGCCATCACGACCAAGGTTAGATTTTGGGTCGTGACACGTTGGTATTAGAGCCTAGGTTACATAGGTCTCACGAGTCATGAGCGGATTTAGTAGAGTCTTGCGGATCGGTATAGAGACGTCTGTACTTATCTTCGAGAGGCTGCAGAACTTTTAGGAAAACTTCACCTTCTTGAATTCTTATCGTGCGTTATTGATTCAACTTGAAGTGTAACTCTTTGAATTTCTTCCACGCATTCGTATGCGCACATGAGCGCTCGGTATCAGTTGTGCATCGATGGATTATGATTCCCTGGATGAGGTGCGAGATGTGATTTCTGTGTGTTGATGTTGGGCCAGTCTGGGGTACTTGAGGCTGGGTTTTGTCTGTAGCTGGAGTACGAAAATTTTGATTGTGTGAGCACGTGCTTATATGTCCGTTTGTTCCCTATTAGTGGGATTTGTGATTTGAGGGCTATGTGGTGAGTATGATGTGACCGCGAGATGAGTTCATATCATTTGAATGTGACGAGAAGGTATTGCTGAAGGTTTCACCTATTTGAGACTCCAGGTATGTTTTTAGACTCGTTCAAGGACGAACGTTTGTTTAAGAGGGGGAGGATGTAACGACCCGGTTAGTCGTTCTAAGAGTTGTTGCCCCGTTCTCTCATTTTTGTTTCTTTATGTGTTGTTCAGCTGTGTTGAGTTGTATCGAGTTGGTAGGTTTGGGTTCGAAGTAGTTTTGGAGTGAAATGATCATTTAGTCTCTTAGTTAGAAAGCTAAGTTAGACAAGTCAACCGGA
Source organism: Nicotiana attenuata (assembly GCF_001879085.1). Lineage (NCBI taxonomy): Eukaryota > Viridiplantae > Streptophyta > Magnoliopsida > Solanales > Solanaceae > Nicotiana > Nicotiana attenuata. The sequence continues at coordinate 2,490 of NW_017674281.1, read as the reverse complement.
AGTTGACTTATGAGTAAACGAATTTGGATTTGGATTTTTATGATTCGATTAGCTGTTGGTTGATTTTAGACTTAGGAGTATGTCTGAAATATAACTTGGAGGTCCGTGGTAGAATTAGGCTTGAATTAGCAAAAGTTGGAAGTTTAAAAGTCTTAGGCTTGAATTCGAGGTTGATTTGGTGTTATTTTGGGTGTTCCGGAGGTTCGACTAAGTTCGGGTAGTGATACATGACTTGTTGGAATTATTGGTTGAGGTCTCGAGGGCCTCGGGTGTGTTTCGGATAGGTTTGGGTTGTGTTGCGTTCGTTTTTCTTATGTTTCGACGCCGCTTCTTCAAGCATAAATGATATCATATTGAACAAATGAGCTCCAATTTCTTTTTTGATTGAAGCATTAGATCCGTATCGTAATTATGGACCCGTAGCAAAACGAATCGTCGAATTCAGACATCGTATGAGGATTTTATGGTTATTTTACTAAGAATTGGGTTGCCAGATTTTTCAGTTTAATTACGAAATTGCCACTGACGGCGTATTTAAAAATCTGCACTATTTGCAAATATTAAAACCTACATATCTCCTTCGTTATAAGGTCAAATCGAGTGATTCAAAAGCCTAACTTGACTAGAATTTCACAAGGAATACATTGGAGGCATAAAATACAAGTTTCGGGATTGTTAGCACGAGAAACCAGGCAGAATAGCTGACAGAAAAATATACAAAATAAGGGTTTGTTCATTCGGTCATATTTTGAGTTGGGGAGCTCGGATTTGGGCGATTTTGGAGGCGATTTTCACCATATGTATTGGGGTATGTGTTCTCTACTCGATTTTGATTATAATTTATGAATTCATCTTCGTTTCTGGGATTTGATTGATGATTTCAAAGTGAAATTGAGGGAGTTAGGGTTTGAGTTTTGGAAAGTTTTAAGTGAGGATTTGAGGGACCAAACGGAGTCTGATTTTGACAAATTTTATATGGTTAGACTCGGGAGAGGACGAGGATTATTATTCTTCCATTTTTGACTGATTCCGAGATGTGGGCCTGGGGGCCGAGTTTTGGCCGATTTCGGATTTTTGGCATGTTTATGTAGTTTTTATTGTGTAATTCGATTCTTTAGACTATGTTGATAGTAGTATTCTGATTATGGTTAGATTCGAAGCTTTTGGAGACCAAGTCGAGGGACGAGGACATCCCGGAGTAGGATTTTACGATGTTGAGGTAAGTAACAGTTTTAACTCTGGCTTTGAGGGTATAAACCCGGAGAAAATAATATCATGTGATTATTTGGTAGTGATACCCACGCTAGGTGACGAGCGTGTGGGTTGCACCGCGAGGGATTGAGACTTGGTCCGTCCCGTGAGGCCAGGCCTAAAAGCTATTATCCGTGGTTATGTGTTTACTTGTTGTTGAACTTGTTTGCCGTGATGTTAGAGATCCTGTTCCGGTTTTACATGCTCACATTAATTGTACTCAGTCATAGAAATTATTGTACATGTTTACCTCAGTCTCTGTTATTTGCTAATATGTTGTGATACTTGATGTGGGCTGTGTTCCCTTATTTGTTGATAATGGTGAGGCTAGTGAGGTACATGACTGAGTGAGGCCGAGGGCCTGGTTGTGAGGATATTAATACCATAGCGCGTGAGTTGTCGCGTAGCACGTGAGTTAACCGTGCGGGTTCAGGTATTGATACCATAGCGCGTGAGTTGTCCGCATAGCACGTGAGTTGACCGTACGGATCCAGGTATTGATATGGTAGTACGTGAGTTGTCCGTGCTTAGCGCTTGGGCTTTGGGAGCCCCTCCAGAGTCTGTACACACCCCCAGTGAGCGCAGAGTGTTGAGTGTATTGAGTGTTGAGTGCTGAGTGTTGATTGCTGAGTGCGAGTGCTGAGTGATGGAGTGACATTGTTGTGAGGTTGCATTTGCTTTTGTTGTTGCTGCATTTATCTGTTAAATTTCTTTGTGGCATTTACTGAGTTATGAAATTTACCTGTTCATTCCTGTTATTTTTTTTAAATTGTGAAAAATAAATAATTGGACTATTTTGCTCAGCTCGTCACTACTGCTCAGTTCCTTAGTTATTTATGTTACTACTGTGGTGGTTGTACTCATACTACACCCTGCACTTTATGTGCAGATCCAGGTGAGTTAGAGCGCGGCGATCATTGAATTCAGGCCGGCTTTAATTGGAGACTGCAAGGTAGCTGCCAGCGTCCGTAGGACCTTGTTACTCCTTTTATCATTTCTTCTTTGGACAGTTAGACCGTTTATATATCTCAGTTCATAGTTTTAGACGCTCATGACTTAGTGACACCTCGATGTTTGGGACTCGTTTTCATATTTTATATTATTTATATTTCGAGTTGGTTTAGTTTATTAGGAATTAAATTATTGAAAATATTTTATTAAATTCTTATAATCAGATTAGTAGTAATTTTGGGAATAGGCTTGCCTTGTAACACGATAGGCGCCATCACGACCAAGGTT